>NC_134020.1:16281750-16371750 GCF_040712315.1 Castanea sativa
TAATTGCTTGAAAAGCACTTTGAGACTCAGAAATAATTAGAGGCAATATATTTTTTTTAACCTATTTGCAAGCACTTTGGATATTAATTTGTACAAAATATTACAAAGAGCTATAGGTCTAAAATCGTACACTTTTTCAGGACTCTTCACTTTTAGTATAAGAGTAAGGAATGTGTGGTTCAAACATGATGGCATCTTCTCAGAATTCAGACAATCCAATACTGCCTCGGATACTTCATCTCTAATGCTTGGCCAATAGTACTGATAAAAGAGTGGTGGCATCCCATCCGGTCCCGGTGCTTTCAATGGTGCCATCTGATTAAGAGCCAAATCAACCTCAGCACGTGTAAATTCTCCCACCAATTCCTTATTTATCTCTTCCATTACCACCCTACCCGTGTACTACAACACCTCCTCCATATTGCATAGGTTAGAGGTTGTAAAAAGCTCCTTGTAAAATTCTTCCAACAAACCCGCAACATTATCATCCCCTATACACATATCACCCCTTGAATTTCTCAACCCCAAAATTCGATTCCTTCTATATCTTTGGGATGCTCTATGATGAAAGTACTTAGAATTTTTATCACCCTCTTTCATCTAATGAGGTTTAGAACTTTGATGCCACAATTTTTCTTCCTTAACCACTAAACCTGCTAACTCTTGTTTCAATTTGACCAAGGCAGCCCCATCACCCCCATTGATTGCCGCTCTCTCTACATGCACCATCTGTTTCTTTTTTTCGCTATTTCCCATGTGATATTGCTAAAGCAGCACCTGTTTCATCTTTTCAATTTTTCTTGGCATCTCTCAACCTTCATAACCACCTTACCCATTGGCAAAATCCCCCCCATCCTCACTCCATGCTATTGCCACCGTATCATGGCACCCATCATCCTCAAGCCAAACTTGCTTAAAACGCCATGGCTTGTTTAATTTTATAGGCACCCCATTCGGATAGATGAGAATTGGTTTGTGGTACAATAAACCACACTCCAACACTTTGACTTGTGCAGCCGGGTACTTATCTAGCCAATCTGTGGTTGCTACCCCTCTATCTAATCTTTCACACACATAAATGTCACTTGCACACTTCTTAAACCAAGTAAACTTGCTTCCCACAAAACCTAGGTCCATCAACCCACATTCATCCAAAGCATCACGGAAATTTTGCATTTGTAAATAGGGACATAACCTTCCACCTCTCTTTTCCGAAGACTTGGTAATCTCATTGAAATCACCTGCAACAAGTCGAGGAACCGAGAACCGATTATGAAAGCTTCCTATCAAATCCCACGTTTCCAACCTCCTTTGAGACTCTAAAGCATCATAAAAACCCGTAAATCTCCACTCATCATCTTTCCCTTTATTTATTAAGACATCGATATGATTTAACGAAGAAGATTCAACGTCCACCATAACACCCTTTTTCCAAAAAAGGGCTAGACCACCACCCAATTGACATGGTTTCTAGTGAATCATGCATTGGGATAAGTTTGAATAAAGTCAAGGGCGGCCCAACATTATTTGGGGTCTTTGGAAAAAAATTTATGCGGAGCTTTTAATATGTTAATATTAATTAAACAAAATTATTTAATACTAATCAAACTAAGGTTAATTTGATACATTAAATACATAATGTGATGAATAATACCAACTAAATTAATGGTAATTTCATATAGAGAATTGAATATCATAGTTGAACCATAAATATTAATAAAAAAATAAAACTATATTACAATTAAAAAAATACTTTATTTGGATATACAACGATACATAATTAAGTAGAGTTAAAATCTAACTTTTAATTTTATATCTTGTTTTTAAGAGAGAGAGATAGAGATTATTTAGTGTGTAGCTTTTTAGGATATCAATTTACAAAAATTAAAATTTCAAATTATTAGGGGAGATTAATCTATAATTGATGATTTAACACATTTGCGACATTTTGTTGAAACATTTTAGAGTTTCAATTGGGTTAGGGTTCTATTGATCTTGTACATTGAGAGTCTTAATAGAAATAAAAAGAAAAAAAATGCACTAAAAGCACTATAAAATGTTCCCAATATGATGTGACATTGACTCTTGATGGAGGTCAATTAAGGTTCACCCGTCCTTGGCTGTTGTCCATGACTTGACCACGTCCAAAGAGAGCAATCTAAGAATGATTGAATGAGTGAACAATGCTCGTCTAGAGATTTTAAGAAGATGATTCAGTCTAAAGGAAGTCTTCCTTGGACAACTAGATACATAGACGATTGGATTATACTTAATAAATCCTACGAAGAATTTTCCAAAAGTTTCACATAATTAGACCACGACACATTACTCTTAATATGTGGAAGGGACTCCTTAGACTTCGCTCCATATACCCCATTTTCTCTATTAACTGCCCTCATCATCCACGATGATAGTGGATCCAAACAAGTAGACCCACTTTTAACTCTCTATAAAAGGAGCAAACTCCATTTATCCAGGGTAAGTTCTAACCATTCACTATTTTTCATCCTTGTGTTCTTGAGAGAAACTAACTTAACCGTCAGAGGGTCCTTGGCTAGGTCACACCGATCACCTTTGACAGTTCTTTCTTTCTTTTCAAGACTTACAACCATTACCATAGCTCGAAGTATTTTAGCCTACTAATTTTTGTGCATCATTAGTTGGAGCCGTCTGTGGGAAAAAGGTAAAAGTTTTTGAGTACTTACTTTTCTGCTTTGCAAGACAAAAAGGCTACATGGTTCGGACTAGGTCAATGGCCACTAGTCCAGGACACCAAGAGAGTGGAAATGCCTCCAGTCACTCAAATCGTGTACCACTATCTACCATGACCGTCCAACAACAGTTACAATCCATGGTAGCAATGATGGTAGAAGTAACACAACAGAACCAAGATTTAACTAGAGAAGTTAACAGATAATGTCAACAACATGATGGAGAATGAGGCCAAAATTCAAGAAATGAAGGTGCTAAGAACAATGCTGAAGGAGACTAGTCTATAGGCACCGTCACTCGTAGGGTACCACATTTGGAAAGAAAGATGAACCAGATGAAAAGAGCAATGGAAGAGATGAAGGGTTATATGAGGAGAGCAAACCATGTGGATGATCTCGTCCATATGACTGATTCCCCCTTTATTGCGTCCATCACAAGTCATTTCTTGCCTTCCAGATTCAAAATGCCTACCCTAGACTTATATGATGGGACACATGATCCTTGCGATCACATTGCTACATTCAAAATGACTATGCATCTCCAAGGTGTTCTAGACGAAATTATGTGCAGAGCCTTTCCTAACACCTTGAAAGGCCCAACCTGAGTATGGTTTAGTAAACTACCACCAAATACCATAACTTCATTCCAAGAGTTAATTATGTTGTTCGTCAACAACTTTGTAGGGGGACAAAGGCAGAAGCGCTCCTCATTCAGCTTGTTGAACATAGAACAAGGAGAAAATGAGAGCTTGTGTACTTTCATTAGCCATTTTAATAGAGAAGCCCTATTGGTAGATAAGATAGACGATAAGATCCTCTTAGTAGCTTTCTACAATGGAGTCAGTTCAGACTTATTCATTCACAAGCTGTATGAACAGGAGCTATAGACAATGGCTGAATTAATACATTCAACCCAGAGTTTCATGAACGCAGAGGACGCAATTATTGCCAAGAAAAAGAAGAAATGTGAACAGTTGGACAATGGGTATGTACACCATCCAGAGAAAGTTTCTCGTCTGAAGAAAGCCAAAGTAGGGGAGAAAAGGGATCGCGATGGCAAACAAGTACGGTTGTCCTTAGGACGATACTCCAACTACACTCCCTTGAATACTCCACTTGATCAATTGTTAATACAAATCAAAGATGATCCCTCCTTGAAGTGGCTCGAGAGAATGAAAGGAGATCTTAGCAAGTGGAATAAAAGTAAGAATTGTTGCTTTCATCGTGATCAAGGACATGATACAGATGAATGTTATGACTTGAAGTAGCAGATTGAAGTTCTCATCAAACAAGGAAAGTTAAAAAATTTCCTTAGACGAGACAATAAGGATGAGAGACATCCAATGATGGGAAAGGCAGAAGAACCAATAAGGCCATCATTTGGAGAAATAAAGATCATTGTAGGGGACACGTCAATAGCAAGTTCATCCAAAGCCAAGAAGACTTATCTACAGGAAGTTTAGAATGTTCAGATATTTGGGCGACCCCCAAGGATGATCAAAGACGATGAGCCAACCATTATTTTCACACATGAAGATGCAAGACGATTACACCATCCTCATGATGATGCGATTTTCATTACTTTTTATTGCAAATTATACAACTAGAAGAGTGTTAATAGACAATGGGAGTTCAGTAGATATCCTCTACTATCTAGCGTTCCAGCAGATGAGAATTAACAAGGAGTTACTTTGTATAATGAATGCGCCATTGATCAGGTTTGGAGGAATGAAGGTTCTACCAGTAGGCACTATCTCTTTGCTAGTCGTGGTTGGCTCTTACCCATGACAAATTAATAAGGAAGTGAATTTCCTTGTTGTAGACTGTTCGTTCTTATATAATGCCTTCATTGGACGACCAACATTGAACAGTTATAGGGCCGCAACGTCCACCTACCACTTGTCAATCAAGTTTCCAACAGAGTATGGCATTGGAGAAGTACAGGGAGATCAGTTAGCTGTTAGAGAATATTACTTAGAAATGTTGGCCATAGACGAGCAGATACAAACAATGAACATTAAAGAAAGAAGAATGTTGGCTGGGCCAATTGAATTATTAGAAGATGTACCATTGGATGAGTCCAACCCGGAGAAGTTTACCAAGATTGGAACGAGTATGGAAGAGAAGATGAAGTAGAACCTCGTTGGATTCCTCAAAAGTAGCACAAATGTTTTTGCTTGGAGCCATGAAGACATGCCTGAGATTGACCCGAGTGTGATTACTCATCGTCTAAATGTGTCCCCGTCCTACAAGCCTGTTTGTCAAAAGAAAAGAGTGTTTGCCCTAGAGCGAGATAATGCCATAAAAAAGGAAGTTCATAAGTTAGTCATCGCGGAATTCATTTGTGAACTTTACTACCCTGTCTAGTTAGCTAATGTAGTGATGGTAAAAAAGGCTAATAGCAAATGGAAGATGTGTGTGGGTTTCACAGATTTAAACAAAGCATGCCCCAAAGATAGCTATCCTCTTCCAAGCATCAATTAGTTGGTAAACTCAATAGCTAGACACCAGTTATTAAGTTTTATGGATGCATTCTCAAGGTACAACCAAATCAAGATGGATGAGGTAGACCAGAAGAAAACATCCTTCATCACAAGCCAAAGTTTGTTTAATTACAAAGTAATGTCATTTGGTCTGAAAAATGTAGGAGCTACCTACCAAAGGCTAGTTAACCATATGTTTCCTCCACAAATTAGGTGAAATGTTGAAGTGTACATGGAAGACATGTTGGTCAAGAGTGTTAAGGAAACACAGCATTTGGACAACATCCAAGAAACTTTTGATATGCTCAGGCAATATAAGATGAAGCTGAACCCAAGTAAATGTGCCTTTAGAGTTGCATTAGGGAAATTTATCGATTTAATGGTTTCATAGAGAGGGATTGAAGCAAACCTTGATAAAATTCAAGCAATATTGAACATGGATCCCCCGAAGAATATCAAGGATTTCTAGAGCCTTACTGGACGAGTATTTGCCTTGAACCGGTTCGTTTCAAAAGTTACTAACAAGTGTTTACCATTTTTCAGAGTATTAAGGAAGGCATTTGAATGGACAAATGAATGCCAACAAGTGTTTGAAGATTTGAAGGCTTATCTTGCTTCAACTCCATTATTATGCTCGTCGAAGCGAGGAGAAGAATTGTATCTCTATCTAGTAATGTCTTCTCATGCCAAAGTTCAGCTTTGATTAGGGAGGAAGGAAAAGTACAAAAGCATGTCTACTACACCAGCAAAGCTTTAAGGGGAGCTGAAGGATGATATCCGCCCATGGAAAAACTTGCATTTTCATTGGTAACAATAGCAAGAAAACTTAGGCCTTATTTTCAAGCTCATGTAATCAATGTCCTAACAGATCACCCACTAGAGAAGGCCATGAACAAACTGGAGGCCATTGGACGTCTGATTTAGTGGGCAGTGGAACTTAGTGAATTTGACGTGCGCTACAAACCAAGAGATGCAATAAAGCTCAAGTCCTTGTAGATTTCATTGCTGAATTCACTCTTCTAGGGAGCAGCACAGTGAAGAACAGGGGGCAAAGCAGTGGGTCATCCGTGTAGATGGCTCATCCATACAACATGTAGAAGGAATTAAGATAATTCTACACTCACCAGAAGGATGATATATGGAGTATACAATTTGTCTACATTTCCAGACAACTAATAATGAAATAGAATATAAAGCCCTACTTCAGGGCTTGTAGTTAGGTAAATCACTTGGAGTAGATTCAGTCCTTGTCCAAGGAGACTCTTAGTTGGTGATAGGCCAAGTGAATGGAACATGTGAAGCCAAGGAATAACGTATGAAGAAGTACTTGGGAAAAGTTAAGCAATACATTAAAAACTTTGCAATAGCCCGGTTCCAACAAATTCTAAGGGAAGAAAATGCAGAAGCTGACGTTTTAGCCAAGACTACATCTGTGGATGAGATAGTGGGTGATCAAGTTAAATCCAATACATTCTGAGCATAGACATGCTGGATGTGAATCAGGTAGATGGAGTTACCAACTAGACTACCCTAATTATCTCTTATCTCAAGGATGGAGTTCCTCCTAAAGATAAAGAAGAAGCAAGAAAGCTAAGAGTAAGGGCAACAAAGTTTGTCCTTATAGACGAGGTACTATATAAAAGGGGTTTCTCTCAGCCCTATCTAAGGTGTTTAAATCTAGACAAGTCTCTTTATGTCCTAAGAGATGTCCATGAAGGGGCTTTTGGAAACCATTCAAGAGCTAGGTCCTTCATATATAAGATGGTCCGTGCAGGATATTACTGGTTGTCTATGTAAGCAAATGCTAAAGCTTATGTTAAAGCATGTGATAAGTGTTAGGTACAGTAACATACCTAGGCAACCATCAAAGTATCTTACTCAAATGGTGGCCCCTTGGCCCTTTGCCAGGGGGACTTGACATCCTTGGTCCCTTTCCCATAGGGAGAAACAAATGCAGTTCTTGGTAGTAGGGATTGATTACTTTACCAAATGGGTGGAAGCAAAGCCTGTGGCAAGAATCATTAAGCAAAATGTCAGAAACTTCGTCTAAAAGAACATAATTAGCTGCTTTGGAATTCTTAGAGTGCTCGTCTCAAACAACGGATACCAATTTGACAATACAGGCTTTAGAGAGTTTTGCAAGCAATTAGGGATTAAGAATCATTATTACTCACCCTCCCACCCATAGGCTAATGGACAAGCTAAATTTAAAAAACTAATCCTTGTTGAAGATCATCAAGATCCAGCTTGAGGGGGCAAAAGGGATATGGCTAGTTTAATTACCCAGTGTCCTTTGGGCGTACAGGACGACAATAAGGACTACAATTGGAGAGACTCCTTCTAAGTTGGCATATGGAAGTGATGCAGTCATACCTGCGGAGGTCAATCTAACTAGCTACAAGGTGGCTCATTACAACAATAAGGAGAGTGAAAAACAACTTTGTTTAAGCCTTGACCTTATGGACGAGGTAAGGATGGATTTAGAACAAAGGGTAGCTTGCTACAAAAACTTGATGGCCAAGCACCATAATGCCCTGGTAAATCCGAGACAGTTCAATATTGGAGATCTCATTTTAAAAAGGGTGTCCTTGGCTACTAAGGATCCTGCTCACGGAAAGTTAGGACCTAACTGGGAAGGACCATCCAGAGTAATTAATTCCAAAAAGTGTGGTTCATACTACTTGGAGGCCTTGGATGGACGAAAGCTGGAGCACCCATGAAACGTGGAGCATTTGAGGAAGTACTACTAGTAAGGAGGACTCGTTTGGAAGGTCAGCATGGATGAGATTAAAGATTACTAGTGATCACTAGTAGTCTGTTTATGTTATCTTTTAGTATTTATGTTTTATAATAGTGTTTTATGTTTCTTAGTATTTGAATTCCCTAAAAAGCACTAGTTATTGGCACGTGCTATAGACGATGTCATGAACAAAGTCCTTTTGTATATAAAGTAATTTGAATTCCCTAAAAGAGAACAAAGTACTAGCAAGGACGATGTATTTTGGACGATGCTATGTACTAAGTTCTTTGACGTCTATGGACAATGTTATATACAGTTATTGTATATAAAGTAGCTTGAATTTCCTAATTTAAGTATTTATGATTCTGTGAAATCAACTTCCATATGAAATTAAAGATGTTTAAAATCTCTAGACGCAAAGATGTACCAACATAAGCCATCCTTAAATGAGGAAAAGGAAAACTGCAAAACCTAAGGCAATAACATTAAGTACAAAGGGAAGGAACAGACACCTCCTAGTATACTCATCCAAAGAATAAGGACGAAGAAAAGCATGCATGCGACACTTTTTATGGACAACACATCCAACCTATTGGATAATCCAAGATATGGACAAAAAGAATAGCCAAATAAAGTTCCAAGAATAAGTCTAAGGACGAGGAAAAGTGTTCACATACTTAAAAATGAAGTCCTAACAATGGACGAAGAACACTTGGAATTAAAATTGGCAACAAAGATAAGATTAAGTAATTTAAATATGGATGAAAACATGTTCATAAATAGAAAGGGTAAACAACCATCATTTGAAAACCCTTTAATGTTTCAAGCCCAGGGTAAATTGTATATATATTCATCCTAAAGTATGGACGCATTAATGTATATATAAAAACTTAAAGTGGGCAGAACAATAGTCCCTTTCTTAAAAAAAAAAAAAAAGTAGATAAGGCAATCACAAATTTCTTTTAATAAACCACTAAGGGGATTCTCTCCAAGCTTTAGGTCGTCACTAGTAGGCTAGGTAGAAGTGTTGTCTTCAACATTAATGTCTTCAGAGCTCGTCTGGAGAAGAGAGGTCTCAGCAGCAATGTTAAGGTTGACAGGGCTAAAATCCACCTCAGGGAAATGCCTAATCGTGTCCATAAGAAAGTCCTTAAACCCCGCAGTATAGTTCTTGTCTAAGAGGTCAGTGAACTCACTAGACACCTTGAACTCCCTAATGGCTGCTCCTTTGGCCTTTCCAAGAAGGGTGTAGAGCTCGTTGCTTCTCTTTTGCAGATGTTCAAGACGAGTGTCCTTCTCAATGGCATCTGCTTTAAGCTCTTCGACGAGGTTCTTTAGATCCTTCACCTCGTCCTTAAGCTTGCCCTCATTTCAGCCCGACGACTAGACTCTTTCTCCATTTCATGAATCTTTGCCTCTAGTCTAACCCTTACATGGTCCAACTCATAAGCTTCTCTGGACGTTGCCATAAACTTTGACATACCCTGTATAAAAAGAATTGGATGTAAGATAAGTGGACGAGTATATCAATTTATGGATGATTCAAGACGATGAAGAATACCTTGAAAAGATCATGAACTATGGAACGTTCAAATTCCTTCAGAGACATGTCATAGCATACATCAACATCCTTATTAGACACAACTTGTTGAAACTTCTCCCAGGCAAGGCCTTCGTTCTTGAGAAGTGTCATAGCAGTACTACTGAAAGGTTTAGACGGGGTGGATTCAGGAGGGTTGGATGAGTCTATGTTAAGGATCTGTACGGATGGCTATTTAGTAAGAGCAAGAGGGACGACAGAGCCGGGCTTAGCAACCCCAGGTTTGGAGGACTTATGCTTTGCTTTTTTGTGACCTCGACAACTTGGAAGACTCCCCATGTCTATAGTCTTAGACATTGTCTTCCTCTTGTCCCCCGTAGATGGACGAGGCTGAGAATAGGTTTCCTCTTCTTCCATAGTTTCCTTGTCAGCCAAACCCTTTCCCTTATTTTCTTTCAAGGTTGCCATTCCTGCAAAGAAGAAAAATGTTAGAGTTTGGATGAAGTAAATAATAAAGATGTAAAGTAAGAAACTCACGTCTACGCATAGTAAGCTTGTGGGCTAACACTTTTTCAATTGGTGCAGGCCCTAAATTCCAAGTGGCAAGATGATGTAAGGTAACCAAAGAATGGAAATCTCTGTCAGTAAAGAAATGAGCTTGTTGGATGCGCTCAAGGTAGAATCTACTTAAAGAAGGTTGTCTTACAGCTATAAAAAAAAAGGGTTAGATAAGTACAACAAAAGAAATTAAATAAGTAGTGAAAATGGACATACCCTTTGGACGAAGATTCCCATCTCACTAGTATAGGGAGGAAATGTATCCCTGCCTACCTTAACAAGGTTTCCTACCCAAAACCCAAAGACGAAGAAGAAATCTGTCTTCCAATTTCTATCAAACGTGGGGATGGACTTGAATAATCTACAATTTGAACCCCTAGCTGAGAATTGATAGAAACCTAGGGATTGACTAATTTCAGAAGGTTTGTAACAGTATAGGAACTCGTCCATAGTGAGAGGACGGTCACATCAAATTCTTCCTTCCATAAAACTTGCATAAAAACAATAAGCCTCCATGCATTGGGATAAAGTTAGTTAATTCCTACACTTAACCTATGGAGTATTTCTCTAGCAAAAGCATTAAGAGGTAACCTAAGACCTCCTAGAAGGTAAGCCTCATATATACCTACCCCAAAATGAGGATGACTGTACCATTCACCACGGATGACCAAACGAGGATTAAGGTCATCAGGGATCTGGTACCAACTTCTAAAGGAAGTAATTTTTTTCTCATCAGTCTTGGAAGGGATGCCTACTACACAGCTATACACAGTCTCCTCTTCACTTGAAGAGGCAAACAAGGGGGCACTGGTGGATGTATCATCAAGTGACCCAGAAGCCATCCTCATCCTCATCTCCTCTTGGAAGGCTTCCAAAGGAACTCCAGGAATCCCGAATGTGTATTGCTTGTCCGTGGTGTTTCCCCCACTACTACTGTTACTACTACTATCAGTACTACTACCACTAAGGCGACTATCATGGTACTCATCTATCTCCCTATCATCACTATTGCTAGACGAAGACATTATGATTTCAGATATTTTGAAAAACTAAAGAAAAACCTAGAGACGGGAAGAAGAGGATACCTGGCTTTAAATAAGGATGATTAAGGACGGAAGAAAACTCCTAGACGAGGCGCTAGATGAAAAAGGTCAGAGGAGAAAATATAATAAATGTTAGGGGGTAAGAGAGGAATTCTACTATTTAAGGTGATAGACCCAATCACTGAAACGACACAACCAATCAAAAGGAGCCATGTGGCACCCCCTTCAAAGAACAAAATGACATAACAAGCGAACCTCGAGATTGCACCATGTGTCAGCATTAAGGGCAAGGTCTAGGTTAAAAAAAAAAAAATCAAATCATCATAAATCAAAGCAACAATGACACAAGGACGAGGGGGCAACTGATGGGGGTCAATTAAGATTAACCCATCCTTGGCTATCGTTCATGACTTGACCACGTCCAAAGAGAGCAATCTAAGAATGGCAGAATGAGTGAATAGTGCTCGTCCAGAGATTTTAAAACGATGATTCAGTCTAAAGGAAGTATTCCACGGATGACTAGATACGTAGACAACTGGATTATACTTAATAAATCCTACAAAGAATTTTCCAAAATTTCCACATAATTAGACCACGATACATTACTCTTAATACATGGAAGGGACTCCTCAGGCTTCACTCCACATACCCCATTTTCTCCATTAACTACTCACATCATCCATGATGATAGTGGATCCAAATAAGTAGGCCTACTTTTAATTCTCTATAAAAGGAGAAACTCCATTCATCTAGGGTAAGTTCTAACCATTCACTATTTTCCATCCTTGTGTTCTTGAGAGAAAACTAACTTAACCGTCAGAGGGTCCTTAGCCGGGTCACACAGATCACCTTTGATAGTTCTTTCTTTCTTTTTAGGACTTACAACCATTACCATAGCCTGAAGTATTTCAGTTTACTGATTTTCGTGCATCATCAACTCTCATTGATGAAATTCATCAATCTAACTAATGAATGTTTAAATCACTTTTTTTGATTAATAACATGGCAATTTGTAAGTCAATAGTAAAATTTGTGGTATCTTCAACATCACTAATTAAAAAAAATGCACCATTAAAAAATATACATAATTTTATAAAACTTTGGACCTTTAATCATTGGAAGTGGGGTCTTTTTTCCTAAGGAATTTTTTTTTTGGGGTGGGGCCTTAGGCCTAGGCTTTGGGCCAGCCCTGTATAAAGTTTAACTTAAAAATAGGGTCATTTTCTTAACGGCTGAATCAAATAAGAAGGGACTTTTATTTAATGACTACTCAGTGGGTTTTTGGCTATTTCAATTGGGGAAGCATTAGATGGCATATGAAAACTTTCATGGATATGATATTGATCACCAACTCCTCTTTGAATACACTAAACAACTCCAATAATCTTAATGTGCATGTCAAAGATCCATCTTAGAGCATTCATATTTGCATATTGTTGGGGAGATAAACATCTTAGAAAGCTTCCTTGAAATAATATATATATATATATATATATATATATATATATATATATATATATATATATATATATATATATATATTGTTGGGACATATGTGAATGATGTTAGGAACATATGTCATTTAGAATTTGATAATCCTTTGACAAAATGCACTTTACTTGTAATAGGGTAGATCTAGGATATGTTTAATACTTCAAGGAACAAGTTTCAAGTTCAAGTATCGAAGTCATGCAAATCTGTCTAAGAAACAAGTGAAGAAGTGATGGATTTTAAAGCTCAACAGCTAGTTCGACAAATAGCATCTTTCGAGGTTTAAAAGCCTTGTTTAGCCCGATGCTCGACATTTGTTCGATACATAACCTATCTATCGAGATTTATAAAAATCAGTTTTTCAGATTTGATTTGACACCAATCTGTGTATACATGTTTAGGCTTTCTTTTCTCACAACCCTAAACATATATAAAGATTATTTTAAGGGCCATCAAAGGTTATGCGAGTATGAGACAAAGATTTGTTCATGCAAGTTGTGACCGGAGATAGAATTTGCCCCAGTTCTTCTTTCTCTTGAAGAAGCTACTGTGTTTGTACGCCGTTAGGTTCTATAACTAAGGAGTTTCGTGATCTTCATCGTGTTGATGAACTGAAGAACTTTGAGCTACCACGCATTTTGTGTGTTAATTGAATTAATTAATTAACTTGTCTAAATTAATTGGTAATTTATCACAAGGGGTCAATACATTCTTGGCCTATCATATATATAATAACACATAGTCAAAACGTTTGACTTTTTGTTGACCGTGCCTCATTGCGCCACATGGCTACATAAATTAATGCCAAATATATATTTAAAAATACCAAACAATTGTGACTTTTCATTTTTCAATAGGCACATTTTCATTCAATAGACACATTTTCAGCCAATATGCACATTTTCATTCAATAGACACATTTTCATTTAATAGACACATTTTCAGCCAATATGCACCTTTTCGGTCAATACACACCTATTTGTATATCCAACACCAAAACATTGTGTCTTTCCATTTGGTGGAATAAAAGAAACGTTTTAGTGAAATTTTCACAATATTTTGTCTCTTGGGTTGGGTGGTAGTTACCAATTAACAAACAAGCACTTCTCTCTCTCTCTCTCTCTCTCTCTCTCTCTCTCTCTCTCTCTCTCTCTCTCTCTCTCTCTCTCCTTATTATTTAGTTTTAAGACCACTCCAAGTTTCTAAAAAAACCTAAAGAAACACACGGTGAATTAAGCTTCAATTTCCTCCTTCCTTCTCTCTCACTCTAATCTCTATCCCCAATGAAGATCCAGAAAATCCAATTGCTTTGGTCCAATGAAACTTCCAAACTTATAATAACGCTTCTTTTTCTCTGTATTTTCTATGAATTTAAGTTTTTAGTTTTAATTTTTTTTTGTTTTTGTTTTCTTAACAAAAAGTCTCACTTTGTTAATTCTCACGTGCTTGTGTGCATAAAGTACTCTATGATCAGATCTGCTATTATCTTCTTTTGCCGCAACACAATTTTCTCCTTAATGCTTCTTTTTCTTCAAGATATTTTTTGAGGGTGGCTCATGCTTCACAATTTACATATTCCACTTATGTATAGGACTCCTCCTCTCCTTCTTCGGTCAATGCATCAAGCTTAGGGTTTTTGATTTGTTCATTAAAAATTATAGTTTTGTTGCTTTTTCTTATAAGTTTGTCAATTGTTTGTTTTGTTTATTTAATTGCTACGCCTAAATCTTTTAATTAAATCTTCAATTTTTTGACCATTTAAAAGTTTTAATATTTTGAATTTTAACATTTAAAAGGTAACTCATATTTCTCTAATATTTTTTATGTTGTGTAGACATTTTTTTTTTGTCCATTCTTCAATTTTTTTTCTTTTTGCTTTTCAAAAGTTTTAAAATTTTTTGTTCAGGTTTTGCAATATCTAAAACTGTCTGGTAGGTTTCAAAAAACATAGATTTTTTAAAGGCTAACTCATCATTTTATTATATTTTTCCATTGTATAGTCACATAATTTTTGTTTTGTTTCAATAAATTCTAGGCTGAAAATCTTCTAATTGTTTGATTTACATTTGAATTTTTCAATTCATTTTTTGCAATACATTTAATTGTCTGGCCAATTTCAATAGTAGAAAAGCTATAATCATGGATTATTCTTTTGAAAGCAACCCTTCTTTTTATTGTATTTTTCTATTGCGTAATTAAATATATATATATATATATATATATAAATATTTTATTTCAATACTTTTGAAGCTTTGAATCTTTGTTTTTGTTTTTGGCCTTCTTGGAAGTTTTAACATCTTAACTTTTGGGTTTATTTTTACCATTATCTGAAATTGTCTAGAAGATTTCAATGAATGTTCATGGATTATTCTTTTTGAGGGTAACCTATCTTTATCTTATATTTTTATTCCTAGTTTTTTTTTTTTTCTATATATATATTTTAATTGTTTGTGTTTATGTATCTTTTGTTTTTCTTTTTTTTACTTTCGTAGCGTATGTACATGTTGTGTATGTTCTTTGATTCTCTCTTTAATGGTTTGTGTGTGAGTATGTGTCATCGTGTTTTGCTACTCATGCAAAATCTATAAAGACTAAAGATGCTTCTTTTTCATAATGAATCCTGTGTTTTTCATGACTTTAGTGAGTCGTATTCTTAAATGATTGAAATGGTTTTCTTTGACGTGGATTTTTTTCATATTGGTTTCAAAGTTTATTTCTTGGCCTATATTATAGATTATAATATATTTATTCATCAAACCGTTTAGTTGAGTTTGTTTTCGAAGTTGTTTTCACTGTTGGACATTTGCTTGAAGCATGTTGGTATCATATATTTCAATACTGTTAAGTTGATATAATAATAATAATAATAACAACAACAACAAGTCACTAACCGGTGCAATGCACTGGCTAGTTGTGAAAATATATATTTATAGATAACTGATGGTTAATAAGTATGAATAAATAAAAAATGAAATTACTTGTAAAAAAATAGCTTACCTAATTTAGTTAGAATTTTTTTACATAACCTCAATCCTAATTTGTTCAAAATTTATTTAGTTTTGGTTCCCTTTATTAAATTCTAAATAGTTCTAATTAACATAGTTGAAGACTATATGTAACTCTTTTCTTTTTTTTCTTTTTTTTTTTTGATACCATAGAAAACAGTTATAGGACATGAGTTATATAATATAAGATTTGGAGAGATCCAACAGTAATTGGGTCGAATAATGAATAACTAGAGAATTGAAGCTACTTCTAACACATTACACATGATAGTTTTTGGTACAAAAATGGTGTGAAAAGTTAAACCTTATTAAGTTAGAAAATGCAGGTCTGTCATCATAGGTTGTTCTTGCAATCTTGGTTAACTTCTTCCATTGCAAACCTGTTCAATCCTTTTGCAACCGCTGACAAACAAAATTAGTCTAAATCCAAGGTCTCTAGCTTTTATTGCAACCTCCACGATTGCATCCTGAAATGCTATTGGGTAAGATGTTGACACATTGCTAGGCTCCCCCACTAATATTAGATCTCCCTTCAAGTCCTTTGCTTCATATGCATAGCCACTCTGTTTCAATTTCCTTTTCCTTCAACAAACTACTTTGATAATGAGTTGCAAATCCCTATTGGAGACATCTTTATGAGTTGGTATGCAGTGATCTTGATATTAGGATTGCTCATTTCTAAAGGCCTCCTGGTACATGCATAAAAGAGATTTGGCAGTGAGTGAGAATAACATTTATCAGATTTGGGGTCTTCCCATCATGAACCACTTGATTTATACGGTTCCATTAGGACCATAGAATGGTAAAAAGAGATTGAAGATATAGGTCCTTTAATTTCCTGATTGACAATATGTAACTATAAAAAGTAAAATTTTAAAATATAGATTAGAATAACAATGTAGAAAAATAGCTTTTCAAATGGTTATCTGTAGGAAATCCTAAGGGATGCAAATTAAATCACAATTAGCAACTTGCCCCATTGTCACTAAGGGATGCAAATCTTGAGAAGATTGTTTTTTGTTGAAACATTGAAAACAGCTTACATTGATAATATGAGACAAATAATTCAATAACCTACAACAGAACATTAATTATTCAATAACTGAAAATATACTTGCATTTTGTTTATAGTAAAAATAAAAAAATAATAATAATAATAAAAAGAAGGAAAAGAAGAATAATTATGAAAATTTTCAATTTATAATTAACAACACTACGTTGGAAATGAACTCATTATCTCAAGTCTCAAGCAAAGAAAAAAAAAATGCAACTTCGAAACTCATATGGTCTATATAGATTTAATACTTCAGTTTAGCACATAACATATGCAACAATGATAATTGACAATTATCAGTGGTATACTTATGCTTCCCAAGCATTAGTGGTGTTGGGTTCTAAGACTTTAGGTTTAAATGTATTAGAACTTCAATTTGTAATGTTGGCAAACCATGATCAAAACATTTAGTCTTGTTTTAGACTTGCTCAAAGTATGTTTAAGTGTAAAGTTGGAAACGAGTGTACTACAGGATTTACTGTGTAAATTTGCCTGGCTTGATCGATCGAAGCTCGTGCAGATTGTTTTTCTGTAGAACTTTCCAACTCCGCCCAAGCCCAGTTTGACGTGTAGGATTCTAGGTTTTGTCTTAAGTATAAAAGGGAAAACCCTAGCCACGTTTTGAGGTTGCTCTTTATGCTGTGTGTGTGAATCTTTTGTGAGATCTAGAGGTGTTTGCCTTCACATACACTTAGGGTTATCAAGATCTAGATTGATGTCAAGAGCTTGGTGATCAATTCAATTGCAGATTCAAGACCTTAAAGATATACAAGTGGGAGTACTTGTGCTTGCTGGGAATCCAAGAAAGAAGTAGTCCGTGGACTCGGAGCTGTCACGTGGTTGTGGTAGTAAGTTTCCTACTAGAGATAGCAATAGGATGTTAGTGGTCTAAGTCACTTTTGTGTAAACTTCAATTCTTTCATAGTGGATTCGGTTTACCTTGAGGATAGCTAGGTTAAATCCTCCCTAGGTTTTTTAGCGATTTGGTTTTCCTAGGTTATTATATCATTGTGTTCTTTATTTTCTGCCTTTACAATGATATGATATATTTGTGTTAACCTAGATCTGCATAATTTACTTAAGTTAATCACTTGGCTAATTAACTAGGTTAATCTGGTTATGTTTAAGGGGTCTAAAAACGTACAAGTGTTATACTTTTTCTTTATTCTCATATCTACATCAGATTGGCTAAATCACAAACATGAATTCTACTTAATGCAAATGCGCTACAAAAAATATTAATGATAAATACGAAAAAAAAACTTTTGAGACACCGAACCATGATCGCAAAGTATTAGGACTGGACCATGATTTCTCTCTAGCACAACAAAATCATGAGTCACATAAGAGGAAATCAAGACTGAACATGGTGGCTCAGCATTTAAGAGAACCTGTATAAGAGATGTTAGAAAATTAATTTTTACTAAATTGGAATTGAAAATTACAGGAGAAACATTAGTATATACATAAAGTACAATATTGCAAATAGAACTCAATTTAGAAATTGCTTTTGGCTCAAGTGACAATTTGCCAAAAAGAATAACTTGCCTTGATTCACTCTATTAGCCATATCTTCAATTGAATAACATACTACATATCCTTGTCCTTCTCTATTAATCTTTTTATGTGACTAAGCATTTGTAGCAATTGCAATATCTCAAATTCAAAATATATATGATAAATCATTGTTAGATACTTCTGCAACCTAAAATCATGTTATCACCCAACTAACCTAACATTCTAAATCCATCATTAATAGAATTAATGATTGGTCAACCAACTGCAAAGGGGGAGGTTTCTCAACAAACAAACAAAAACCTGCAAAGAAGGAGAGATTATTATCAGAAGCAAATACATGTTGGCTCAATTTCTAAAATGGGATGCTCAATTTATTCATAATCTTCATCTCAATTGAACATAGATCATAATTTTCTCAAACACCTGAAAAATGTATTGATTTGTAAACACAAATTTACTAATGGAAATGTAATGATTCATTTATAATTATTTTCAGCCTCCTTGAAGCTTCCAATATACATAATACATCCTCTATGGAAAAATGCACTTACTATTATATTCTTATTAATCTGTCAATATGATTATCTTCTCAAAAATTTAAAATATACACCCAAAGAAGTCATACCTCGAAAATGCACTTTTCTGAACCTTAATTCCAAGTGACACAAATGCATCAACAATTATTTACGATTTAATCCAATAATTAGCATGCATTCATATATATATATATGAAAGCTATGAATCAGTGCTTTACTGAAATAGCAAACTATCAATATCATGTCCAATACTGTTTATTTGTAAGAAAGACAAACAATTTAATAACAAAATAAATAAACAGTAAAATTGGTATATGGGATGGGAGGGTAAGAATTTCTATTAGACTTAGAATGTGCAATAGTGTAAGTGTCCAATCGTATTATACTCAAATGTAAAAATTGCCTACTCACTATCTATTTATATGAGGAGGAAGAGCCCATTGTCAGAAGAGTGGAAAAGTACTAAAGAAGTAGACATCTATCTCAATTTGATAGGAAAACACAAACCCGAGATTCACCTTTCAATCAAAAATATGAATATAAACAAAATATATAAACATATGCATACTGGAGTTCATCTAACCACTGGTTGACATGCTCATACTATCTATTTCCCTGTATTTTTTTTTTTCCTGGAATCTAAGCCACTGCATTGGCTTGGATCATTCCCATGTTATACTTTTCAAACTTTCTTTTTGATAGTAATACAATTTTTGCCTTTTCAATCAAATAATAATAATAATAATAATAATAATAATAATAATAAATCGAAATTGAATTTAACTCCCAACTATTAAAACAAATTAAAATAGAGACTCACTTAAATAGCAAGTTCCATACAATTACACACCATATGAGTTTATTTCTATTTTTTTCAAAGAGAATCCACATTGGTTCTTCCATTGACATTATTTAGAAACACCCTACCCTGTGGTCAAGTTTGAGACTTCCCCTAAAGTATTTCAAATTATTACCATTCTTCTACATCTTAGCAAATAATTTTTTTGTATCAAATTATAAGTTAGTGTTTTTTTAAGTAAATAATTTTATTAGAAAAGGAAAAGAGAGGAAAAATTAAAAGATGTATACACTCCCATTTCAAAGAATACAAATCAAAGGGAAATAGAGTTTTTTTTTTTTTTTGGATAATTCAAAGGGAAATAGAATTGGAAAAACTCAATAAAAGACAGCAAAGGGATTCTGCTTCTCTTATTTCCTTCACAACACATGTTCCACATAACACATAATGGCTTGGCTTGCTACACCTTGGCTACTCTATGGTGATGAAAACATTGTAAAACTACATACCTAGAGCTTGAGCTCTGACATTAAAAAAACTTGAGCATTCTGGCATGTTTGTATCTCTTTGAATTAGGAAACTTGCTGACTTGACCATGTACATAAGGGTTTTGCATGAACATAACTCTAATATCTTACCTGCTCAAAAGTTAGAAAAATAATTGCATTGGATGCTCCCATAAGTTATGTCATTTTCCATAAGTTACTGGTTATTATTGAAGCAGACATTTATGTAAGTTTTATTTTTTCTTTTAAAAAAAAAATCACATAATGAGGAAACCTGTAGGGATGTAAAAGTTTTTATCACATATGTAAGGTTATTACTGAAGCATAGATTTATGTAAGATTTTATTTTTAAATCACATAATGAGAAAAACCTGTAGAGATGTAAAAGTTTTTATCACATATGTGTACCTGATATTCAATGAAGACAAAAGGGAAGCATGAGAGAAGGATTGTATGTAGTGTTATGGATGAAAGGGAGGACTTGGTACTTTAGTAGATGTATTAACAATTCGCCTACTTCTACTACTACATTGGGCATGGCTTTTTCTCAAACACCTTCTATATGTAAAGCAGCAAATAGGTTTAAGTCCCTACCAAGTGAGAAAAAACAACCTTACCATGTGGCTGAGGACCATTCAAAGCAGTACGAAGTAAACAAACCAAAATTGATGGCCTTTTTGTAAAAGAACCAAGATGCAAACTAACACCAAAGTTAACATTCATCAAGTATTAATGTGTGTGTGTGTGTGTGTGTGTATATATATATATATTTATCATAGACCACATATGATCGATTTATCATCAATAATAAGATCAAATTCAAAATCCCAAAATCAAGGCCTTCAAAGTAGAAAGGAACCTAAATACCTAACTCCCCATACAACAGTAGCTACTTCATTAATTGAGTCAAAGACAACAACCCAAACTATCCAAACCCCAATTTTGGTTCAAAACCGAGATGGAAAAATAAATTTTCCACCTTAAATCGCCAAAACCTAAAAGGGAAATAAAAAAACCCTTTTAATGCCGGCAAACCAAAGGCCAACCATTTAGGGGCCTTTTCTGAACCCTTTTGACTCCATGAACAATTGAAGTGGAGAGAGAACAACATATAGGAAGTAATAACTAGGCAAATAGATTTTCAATTGAAGACCAAATCAGAATTCTTACCTCAACAAATATGGTGAAAAAATTCAAAAACCCAAACCAAACAAAAGCCTGACTCACACACAGAGACATGAATTTACAGAGTTATACCTTTTCGGTATGAGCGAAGCAGCTGAGAGGTAATTCTCTTAATCCTTTCAAGGGCTTTGAGCTTCCAAAACATTTTCCAACTAACATCAGTTTATGGTTGGCGTATCAGTGAGTTGGGTTGCAAGATAGTAGGCAGATTTAATGGAGAATTGTCCATTGGGATTCGGTAACCATAGAAGCTTGTCTAGTCTCGGGGTGGGAGGATGGGGAGAGAAGAGACTTTGTAATTTGGGGGAAGGAGAAGAGTAGAGACGAGATGCGTTTTGAGTTTTTGATTTTCAGAATTGGGGAGAATAGTTATAGAGCTTGATTTTTGGGTTTGAATGAGAAGTAGAAGCGTTAGAGTATACGTTTTAGGATTTTAGTAGGCAAATTTAACGGGGAATTGTCCATTGGGATTTGGTAAACATAGAAGCTTGTTTGGTCTCGGGGTGGGAGGATGGGGAGAGAAGAGATTTTACAATTTGGAGGAAGGAGAAGAGTAGAGAAGAGATGCGTTTTGAGTGTTGATTTTCAGAATTGGGGAGAATAGTTATAGGGTTTGATTTTCGGGTTTGAATGAGAAGTAGAAGCGTTAGAGTATATGTTTTAGGATTTTAGCTTTTATTTTTTAGTTGAAAATATATTTTTTTCTTTTATGTGTAAAATTGTGGAGAGAGCAGAGGTTTCGGTTTTATATATATACTAGTCGCTAACCCGTGCGACGCACGGGATTAACTACTAAATGAGTTTTAGGAAAAAAAAACCATTATTTTTAATTTTAAGTAGTAAGCAAAAATGTATGAAATTAAAAAAATGATATTGAAAGAAATAGTATCAATTTTTATCAATTAGGCAGAAGAAAGCAATGTTGTTTTATTTATTAGTTTTTTGTAGTAAATAATAATAGATAAAATGTTGTGGCTCTAGTTTAAATTTTGTTGTATATATAGGTATATAAAAGATAACTTGTAAAATATATACTAAAAGAAGTCTATTGAAATGTCATAATCCTTCAAATTAGATATATTAAAAGGTGTCTATTGAAAAGTTAAAACCCTTTAAATTAGATATATTAAAAGGTGTCTATATATTAAAAGGCGCCTATTGAAAAGTCACAACCCTTCAAATTAAATATATATTAAAAGGTGCCTATAGAAAGGTTACCACTTTTCATATTGGATATACCAAAAGATGTATATTGAAATGTTATAACTCTTCATATTGGATATACCAAAAGGTACCTATTGAAAGGTCATAACCCTTCATATAGGATATATATTAAAGGTACTTATTGACTGAAAATGTGCCTATTAAATGAAAAATGTGTTTATTGCATGAAAATATTCCTATTGACCAAAAACGTACTTATTGAATGAAAAAATGATTATTGGCCGAAAAATTGCATATTGAATGAAAACATGTCTATTGAAGGGTCATAACCTTTTGAGTATAAATAGTGGTTCATATTCATTTGATAACTTCTTCTCAAATTCTTCTCTTTCATCTTTCTTAGAAACACAAAAAAACCTGTGTGTCTTCTACAAAATTCCTATTTGTAAAACCTAATAAACTTTGTTGTGTGTTTCTACGAATAAGGAGTGGTCATCAATATCTCCAACTAAAAGCTCGGATTTGTGTTAAAAACACAAGAGCTGCTTAGACCCCAAAATAATAAATTATGGCTCGGTTGATTTTACTCTAACTTAAACTAAGTGCGGAATAAAGTAAATGTGAGCGAACAAACAAAACCGTTACTCTAACCCATATTCAATAAAACACAGCAGTAAAGAGAAAGCTAAAAGAGTAGGGAAGAGAGATACAAACACAAGATAACATGCTGATGTGTTATCGAAGAGGAAACCGAAGAACTCGGCGAAAAACCTCTCCGTCGCCCTCTAAGCGGTAAATCAATCCACTAGACAATAAGTTGGGATATACAAATAGCAAAATACCCTCCAAGCCTAATCTACCTAATGCACTTAAGCCCTTCAAGCTCCTACTCCAACAAGGCTTCTCGGAACCGTATCTTGTCTAGCTTTTCGGATCTCGCAATATGCCCGATTTCATTTGCCAAAGTTTGGCTTCTTGCAATGGTTCCCAGCAGCACCAAAAACTCACTGGACACTCAGTATGGGTGTGGTTAGTGTTTGGGCTATCAACCTCTCAAGGGTATAGAAATGGAGAGGTAGGAGTAGAGGACAACCACAATGGATGGTGTGTAAAATTGTGGGTATGACAATCTCACACTCTCAAGGGTTGAGACTAGGGTTTTCTCTTCTTAAAATATCTCTACTCAATATGTGGGTAATGATGGTATATATAGTGTGTATGAGGATGTAGTGGAGCAAATATGACAAAATAGCCAAACAGACTATTTTGCGAGTATCTTGCGAGAAGGCCTTACCTACGAGACATTCGCGAAAACCAGTTGTCACCATCTATCATGACTCTTTGCATTCCAGCCATATGCAAGGCACGTGCATCATTTTATGGGATGCTTAGTCGTGAGCTACCCGCGAGAAATCTTTTGTCTTCACATGCTTGAGTCTTCACACTTTCTCCCTCTATCACACAACCCTTACAATAAAATCCCACATAAAGTACAGTGTATAAAAGATTGAACAAAATTACAATCAAATTTGGCATGGAATTAAAGCCAACATAAAACAGTTGTAAATCATAACTTTACAATCTCCCCTTTTGGTTATTCAGTGACAAAACACCCTATAACAGACTCTAGACTTAACGTGAGTTTGGGAATAGTGGCAAAACTCACTTACACTTAATCTAGAAGCTGTGAAGCACTTGCACAAATACGCCTATATCCTGAAACACTCGCACACAAACAAAACTTTCATTAAGCTTATGACAAGTTGAATACAAAGTACGTATATGAGCAAGTATAATGCGATCACTATAAACAACAAGATATAAGCAATGACGCATAACTTGATCATACAAGAACAGTCATTACGGAATGACTAGAATGATCATTTAACTAGTAAACGATCATCTGGACACACAATGCAATTAAGTGCAAAGCAAAATCAATTGCATGTCCAAAACACTCAACCAATGCAAAATACCAAAGCATTTGCATTAAGGATACACGATCCAACAAGGGCACAAGAGTGTAGTACTCAAGATTAACTATAAGTACAAAAAAATGCTACAAAGCAAAAAGATAAACACAAAGTACTGATTATTAAACTGAATTTAAATCAAAGTACTTAAAACTTTAAAAGAAAGCAATGTAAAAGAAAGAGTTCTAGACTATGGCATAAGCAATTAAACAACTAAACCACAAAAAGTTAACCAAATGTCTAAGTTTATGAAGTGCATGTGCTACACTATGCTCTATGTATCTCCCCCTCAAAATGTGCTACTCCCCCTCAAAAGTTTCTCCCCCTTTTTGACCAAAATGGCCAAGGGAGCTAGTCTTTATCTTCCTCTAGTTTTCTTTGAATTTGATCCAATTGAGTTTGGAGAGAAGTGAACTTTGTGTTGAAGCGAATATGATGAGAATGCATGATAGAGGCAAGTCCGGATAGCTTGGTGTTGATGTCTTGCATGGATGACATAATGATGTCTAACTTCTCATCTAAAGCATGAGAGCTAGAGCTTGAACTAGCATGAGGATTATTACTCTCTTGCTTGGTTGCCTTCCAAGTGTGACTAATGCTGGCACTGAGAGAACGCGCGCTGATTGGAGTAGGTCGTGGGTATGGTCTCTTATCTTCCAATGGGTGAACACCTTTTAGCTTTAGAATTTTTGAGATAAGGTAGCTGAAGGGAAGGCAGTTCCTTGAGGCAATCCTCTCGTTAGTTTTGCGAAGGATATGGAAGATATGCGAGCAAATGTCAATCTCTTCATCATGGACCAGGTCATGTAGAAATAAAGCCCAACAAAGATTCATGTAACCGGTACTTGAGAAAGGATAGAGGTTATGGAACATGATTGATGTGAGTAGCCTTAATTCGGGTGATAATGATGCAACACTTACCGCTTTGCCATTGGAGGAGAATTCCAAGTCCTTTCCTAGAGTTTCCCGAAGAAAATCCTGCTTGGGATCTAACTCATCATACACCGGGGGCTTCGGAAACATAGGCCGGTTGATACGTAGAATGTTAGCAAGATAAATGGGTGTTATTATGAAATTCTTTCCTCTAACCCAACATTTCAGCTCATCTCCCTCAGCAATGGCATCTGCATAGAATTCCTTCACCATATTCTCGTACGGTTCAACAAAACTTGACAGAAGGAAATTCCAATCCTTGGTAACAAACCATTTTGGAATGCTAGTATCGAGGAGAGAGGCTTGGTCAACTATTCTCTCATCCAACAGGGGGGCATCTTTGAAATATTTCTCATAATTTTGAGATGCAGCGTATGACCGGAACTTGTCAACATCATAAAGCCCTATTGAAGATCTGGTCCTCTTTGGCTTCGGGGCAAAACTATCAAGGTCTATTATTGGTTCTTTTCCTTTGCTACTTCCCCCTTTTATAGCTGATTTCTTGAAGGGTGACATATGCATAATAGACATAAAGCACAAAAAGAGAAACAGAAACACAACATAGACCACAAAACTTGATTAGATTCAAGTTAGTCCAAAACAAAAGTAAAATAGCTTAAAACAGAGTATAACAAACTCAAAACAACATGTTATAAGTATTGAAACATGCAAACCTAAACACAATGCAAAAAAATGACTGTGCATGTGTGTGCATGTGCTGATACATGTGAGTGCATGTGCTAATGCATGTGTGTGCGGCAGGTGATGCATAGTGTGTGCCTAGGTGATGCATGGCATGGCATTGTGAGACATAAAATGGGAAAAGTGTGTAAAACACACGCCCAATGATCTAAACATGTCAAGCATGTCTAATCAAGGGTAAACCTAAGCATTGGAACTCATTTGAGTCCAAAACAACACAAGAATGTCACTTGGACATTTTGTCAAACACCTAACATGCAACAGAGTTTTACATGAAAAACAATGCAAGAACACAAATGAAAATGCCTAAATACATGCTTATAATGCCACATGGGGTCAACACAGACACAAACACAACAAATGGAACTCACCACTATCAAAAATTTGAAAGAAATTTGCTTAAACATCAAGAACCTAACTCTTGTTTCGAAAATCCCCAAAATATGTAACCTTAAGAAATTTTCTACATAATCTAAGACAAAAGTGAAAAGAATGTTTAGAAAAAAATAAACCTTGAAGAGATTTTGTAGATATTTTTCTTGAAAAAGTTGGGGTTTGAGTGAAAAAGAGTTTTGGGTTGAGAGGGGTTCGAGAGACAAAGTGAGGGAAAGTGAGTGATTCAAAAAAATGTCACATCTGCTACTTAAAAACCGAAAACATGCGTTTTTCGCGGGTTAGAGAGTCGCGGGATTAGTCGCAAGACACATAGAAGTATTCACAAGAAGCTTTTAGTAGCGAGACAGTCGTGAGACAGTCGCGAAAGTCTTTGTATGAACTTGAAAAATTCCAGTTTTAACCTAAAACCATTTCGCGAGTAGAGTTTAGTGCAAAATACTCGCGAGGTAGTAGCGAGACTCTCTGGATGAAAATGTGACTTTTTGATTTCCCTTAAGCACTTTTTGCAGGTAGCTCTAAGTCACGTGCTGCTCGTGAAAATGTCTCTGAACTAGTTTTTGAATAAAAACACACAAATGCATTTTGAACAAAAAAATGAAACATGAAAGTATAAAAACACTTTTAAAAACATATAAAATACTCAAAAATCTTTTTGGATTTGATCGGCAAGAAATTGAGTATACACATCACATTTGACCATGTACAATCACACAAATGAAATAAACATTCATTGAACAAAGTCTTGTGTGTTGTGTGTGAGTATCAAGTGTGGAATAGTCCTTAGTCTAGAGTGAAGCTTCAATGATCAATTCAATCATGTCATACACAACTAGTACTAAGTCAAGTGGACTATCTCAAATATAGAAATGAACATATATGATCTCCCATAAGAATGAGTACAAAACTTTGAAACTTTTCATTTGGCTTCTTTACAAAACATAACATATGATCATTTTTTAACAAAGTACATCTCATTTTGAGATCGATGCCTAAACTTTGATATTTCAACTTTGTAAGTGATTAAGCCTTTGGCTTTTTGAGGCACAATACATTTCAATACAAGTCACTTTCTCTTTTTCCTAGTCAAATACTAGTATGTGCGACGGCTTTTGGAGCTCAATATCTCTTTTCGAGATTTGACATTTAATGAGCTTTTTAAGCAAAAACATAAAAGTGTGAGAAAAGTTATAGGCACAAGTCTATGCATGTATCAAGACCAATAAGACTATTGACTAATCATTCATGACAAGCTTGAAGATCGATTTATAACAATCACACATAGATTTCAAGATTTGTCTCACAAAGATATATGTGCATACATAACAAGCTAAGCTCGTAAATGCACTACGCCATTAGTACAAAAGTACTAGGCCAAACTCACATGTGATATACACAACATAAGCGATCAAAATTTTTGAAGATTTTTCCATTTTTATGAGTTTTCAAATTTTTCAACACACTAAAAAACATAACACGAAAAGTAAGATATAAAAAAAAAAAAAAAAAAAAAAAAAAACAACAACAACAACAACTAGCAAAAGAAACAGGCTATGAATTGGAAGTAATGACACAAGAAGATTTTGCATGACATAATGCATGAACCTATGACCCTAAACATTGAAAGAATTAAATCATGGGCATAGGAGATAAATCATGCATGGGTACCCTTCTTCACCCACACTTTTCTAGTGTTTTGGGTGAGAGCCTTGGATGGAGGTGCACGACCAACATAGCTTTCCAACCTCGGAGTGAAGCTAGCAAGGTATAGAGAGATGTTCTTCAGCATTTTCATGATGTCTCCAATGAGATGTCCTTCATTTTCTCCCTTATATTGTGTTCCCTTTAGTTTCTTCTTTGAACTTTCTTGGCCACGCATGGAATCAGCTTTCTTGAGTGCATAAAGCTTGAAACAGTTGGGTCTTGTGTGCCTTTGAATGCCACAATGATGACACACATGCTTCACTTGAGGCCCCCTCTAATTTTTGGGTAATGACTTCCCTTTATCTTTTGGTCTTACACCAATGGTTCTTATCTCAGTAACAGGGGTCTCAGTTTCAGGCATCACTTCTTTAAGTTTCTTTATGCCCTAAAATCCAATTTATTGGCATGTCATTAATAATTAAAGTGTTTAATTATATGAGACTATCTATAAATGAACTAATGAGTCATTATTTTAGTCCATGAGATGCATTGTATGTGATTTATGTGATTTAGTCACAAAAGATGTAAACACAAGTTCCTTGTAAACTCAAAATGTAATTCGTAATCGGTGAAGAAATTGAGCGTTTCATCTGCAAAGACTATAACATATCAACTCAGATGATTTGTCTTGATCATGGAAATGAAGATTTCTAGTTGGTCTGTTGATATGTTTTAAGAGTTAAGACATATTGAACTGGACTGCTGTGAGATTTATTATTCTTCTAACGACTGTCAAATGAATAATAAATCTCACGACTTCTATTTACATAAACTCTTAATCTTGAGAGAATAATGGACTTGATCATGAGGTGTAGGTTATTTTGATATATCAGGAGTGAGATCTAAAAGTCACGATCAAAACCTCAGTATGTTGGACAGCCACATTTAGTGTTGATGGAACATATATTCTCAAAATGGAATTCATAGTCTCTTAACGGAGATACAAAATATTCCCTTGAGATAAGTTTAATGGGTTTGTTTATTCAAAGAGTTGGGCCCAACCACTTTAGTAAGGAGTTACTAAAGTATATATTTATGGAATTGAATTTGATAAATATATAATGAATAACATAAATGATTAAATTGTGTACTTAAGGATTAAGATGTAGTAATCTTCAAAGTGGCAGTCTACATTCATGACTTTGTATTACTACGAATATTTTATGAAGGGGTTGCATGTACAATAAAGTCTTGAGATATAATTTATAGATAAGGCCTAAAGTGCAACTATATTTATATAGTGATATTAAATATAGTTAATAGTAACTTTGGACTTGTCAAGAGTTAATAGAAAAGCCCAAGGCCCATTGGAGCTAGTGTCTTATTGATCCCTTTTGGTCCCACTCCAAGCCACACACAAGAGCCCAATTGGAATGACCCAAAAGGTTAGCCCAATTAGATAATCAATTCTATATAAGGAGAGAAACATAAAGAATTTCGTTAAGGGGGTTTTCATAAGACATTTTCATAAGTGTTTTCATATAAGGAATGAAATGGTTTGTATGTGAGTGTTAAACACTCTCATATTCTCTCATTGAAAACTGATTGAGAGACCACACATCTTGGGCATTAAGTGGGATTGGAGTGAAGATTAAAAGTGTTCCCAAGTGCTTTTGATCTTCGGTTATGAATTTCACCGCACCAAGGTACGCTTTCTTGTTCTTGAATTATGAACCTTACATAGTACATGTTATTAATTGCGAATGAAGTAAATCTGTTAATTTTTCGCTGCGTATGTTTTGTATGAAATACAAACACATATTTTCCATGTATTTTCCAATAGTCTACCCAATGCACCTATGCCCTCCAAGCTCCTACTCCAACAAAGCTTCTCGGAACCGTGTCTTGTCTAGCTTTCCAGATCTCGCAATGCGCCCGATTGCATCCGCCAAAACTTAGCTTCTTCCAATACTTCCCAGCAGCACCAAAAACTCACTGGACACTCAGTATGGGTGTGGTAAATGTTTGGGCTATCAACCTCTCAAGGGTATAGAAATGGAGAGGTAGGAGTAGAAGAAAACCACAATGGTGTGTAAAATTATGGGCATGACAATCTCACACTCTCAAGGGTTGAGGCTAGGGTTTTCTCTTTTAAAAAGTGCTCTACTCAATATGTGGGTAATGATGGTATATATAGTGTGTATGAGGATGTAGTGGAGCAGATAAGAAAAAATAGCAAAACAGACTGTTTAACGGGTATCTCATAGGAATGCTTTACCTGCAAGACACTCGCGAAAACCAGCTATCACCATTTGTCATGACTCTTCGCATTCCAGTCATGTGCAAAGCACATGCATCATTTCGCGGGATGCTTAGTCGCGAGTTACCTGCGAAAAATCTTCTGTCTTCACATGCTTGAGTCTTCACACTCTCTCTCTCTATCACACAATCCTTACAATAAAATCTCACATAAAGTACAAGGTATAAAAGATTGAACAAAATTACAATCAAATTTGGCATGGAATAAAAGCCAACACAAAACAGTTGTAAATCCCAACTTTACACCAACCAAGATAATCTATATTGATTCATTCATAAACTCAACAGCTATATAATAGCCATTTGTAATACACGAGTATTTAAGCACTTGAATAAAATATAAAATGTTATATAACCATGGCCAAGAAACTCATCTATTCCAGAACATGATAAAACAAATATAATATACAATAATCAAATGACAATCTGCCTGTATATTCATAACAATCACAAAAAACCAATTAGTTCTAAAAGTTCTTAATGGTTACTAACAAGGAAATCTTCGAAGCAGTGCAAATTTCCAAAGCAAATCATCGTCGCAAACGGATATCATACACGAGCCAAACCATAAATCATAATACCATGCATAATTCACAAATCCTCTCGCAGAATCAGACGCAAGCACCAGCGATTGATTCAAATGATTTGAAACACACGAAATTTTTTTCCAATCGACACAAAATTAAATTATGAAAAGGTGATGTATATAACTCTGATGTCAAATGGTAAATAAATACTAAAACTTAGTGGACAAAATGAAAAGGTATAATTGTTTGGTATTTTTAAATGTATACGTGACATTAATTTATGTAGCCACGTGGCGTAATGAGGAGTGGTCAACAAAAAATCAAACGTTTCGACTATTAGTTATTACTAGTGTTTAACTCGCGCAATGCGCAGGATCATTTTACGAATTAAAATACTTTGCATTCAACATAAACTTAGTTCTCCCATTTCCACTGCATACATTCAAACTTAAATAATGTAGTATATTTAGACATATAGTATCCAATATTCCCAAAAAATGTTAAAACATTAGTATCTTTAAATCACGTCATGTGTGTCATTCCCTTCTCAAAGGGGCCTCTTGGAGGAACGCATGGTGGAACACATGAAATGAGTTCGAACAAAGGGAATTTTCCATAATGCTCCTAATGCAATATCTTCAAAAAAATTTAATATTTCCTGTCAAAGAACATTTTCGTTTTTATGAGCTTCCACACCTAAGGGAAAATAGCGTTTATCTAAAAAAAAGAATTTCTCTTTAAGAAAATAAAACTTAACTTACATTTGAGCATCATGTCAAGCTTTCGCAATGCAAGAAGATTGACATAAAAATCTGAACTTAGTGCATATTTACAATGAGTTATTTGCCTGTAAGCCTCCTTTAACAACCACCTATTCTAGAAAAAAAATTTGTTGTTTATTATAACCAAATATACACATCAATATTTATGCCAAATCAATATCTAATTTCTTGTTTCTATTGAAATGAAATTGTTATTTAACTAGAAAAAAAAACATGGGATAACTTTCAAAAATATTATCTATTTAAACAACATATAAAGTGAAGAAATTGCACCCTAGAACTACATGCATATTTAGTGGAGGACCACAATCAAACGTTATTATGATCCTTTGTAAATTTTGAAAAATTGATCAAAGAAAGCTTCTAAATAAACCACTATAGGCAATATTTATCACAAAGATAGACACCTTCTAAATGTGTACATTCTACAAATTTCAAAAGTATGCATTCAATAGGTACTGTGCCATTAGAACCAAAATCAAATGTCATATCAAATAACTTCAGCTTCATATCGAAGCCATAAACCAAGCATAATTTAAGATATAGAAATTACAAAGTAACTTTTTTATAAATTAATCCAAGGATTTGTATACAAATATTTTCTACATTCGATACTCCATCCATATACTTAGCTTAAATTTAGAAATACCCTTTCCCCAACTCATTGTAGGTAATTTGTAAAAGAGGGAACAGTGAGTTATTTAACCAAATAAATTTAAGTGTCATATTGTATAGATGTTGCCCTCGGCCTCATCAATAATAGATAGATAACCAAAACTAACCTAGCCCAAATACCCAAAATGGCATAAGTTTCATGAAAATGGCAATGATTCATTATAACATTTATCCTTAACTCCAAAAATTGCAAATGACTTCAATAAAACAAAAAAGAAGCACCAATTCACTTGAAGTTAAATAAGGACAGCACTAAGAGCTAAAAAAAATCAAAAGAACATGTTGGACTTAGGAAGCACTAATTGGATATGCTGCTTGTGATTCTCTTTTCAATGTTTTATTTTTTTATTTTTGGGCAGTGAGTTTTTGTCATTTTAGCAGGCAGAACATAAATAGTATGTGTATATTGTGGTGATTCTTTTATAAACTTTCTTCCAAATTATCTTTAACCCTTAATAGTTATAAACAAATTATTCACCTGGAAAAAATAACCACTTAATTTGTTTCCACGTGTCAATTAGAAATTGATACATCATACAGCCAACATCGGTATGAGCAACAATAAAGAAACTCGATGAATGCAAGCTATGTATCTGCAAGAGCTTTCAACCAACTTTTCCCACATTTAATTGTTTCTAATCTCAAACAAACACAAAAATAAATTATAAATTCATCAAGTTAGAAATATAATTAATCAATTTTCTTTCAAGAATTTTGTCAAACATGATGGATTTAGAATATAATATATACTTACTCCTAAGATCTTTGTAATGTGAATCCACTATAGAAATTTCGCCTCCATTGGAGTTTTGATTGTGACCCAATCCATATAGACACATGGGTTTGTGCTATGATGGCACATGACATGGAAGAGCTCAATCTATTAGTTAGGCTTCTCCCTCACGGATTTTTCTACGTGCCCAACGAAAGCAGATTATTTAATCAAATCAGTTTTAGGCTATCCAAACAGTATCAAATTTGACAGCTTTTCTTAATCACACCAGCATGTAACATATTTAAAACTAAACCACTCACCTAAAGACCAAATAATAGATATATATTATTCCATTTCAATATTTAGATAGTTGCTCAAAACCATAACCCTCAATAAATATAAGACACGCAAACTAAGATTACTGTGTCTACGGAAAAAAATAGAAGACAAAATCATAAAATAGAGAGAATGAAAAAAAAAAAAAAAAAGGGGATCCAACCATGGATGGAGTTTCCATTAAGATATTTTGACATCATAATGCTTCAAAATTGGTTAAGATTTCCAGGACTAAAAATTCACATTTTACGGTACAACTTAAGAGGTCCAAACTTAATTAAGTAGATATTTATGTCCAAAAAAGAGATTAATTGATTTGAAGAAAGGAACAAAAACCAATTTGATGAAGCAACCCAACTCAAGTTCCAACTTCCAACCCAACCAAATCTTAATCAAAATTAAAATGAAATCAAATCTTAAATAAAAAAAGTGAGAGAGAGAGAGAGAGAGAGAGCTAAAACTTACATCAAGCAAAGTATTTAACTCTGAAGAGAAGCAAATAGTTTGTTTTGGGCTTTAATCTGTAGAAAGAAATAAAATTCCAGTTAATTACTACAGCTATAACAAATATAAGAAAACAGCCTAAGGTTAATGACTTTCATCAAGCAAAGTAAACATATACATATGTGATTGTATATGGAGAGCAGCAACATTATGAAAAAAGCAATTTGCAAATGAAACTAATACATATTGCTGCATAATGTGTCCCTCTAAGTGCAAGCTTTCTACTAAAGAAGGCCATATTGTTCCTCTTCCTAAGAATATGAGTCCACTTACATTGCACATTACATATGATCTTCCTATTACAATAAAGTGGCTAAAAAGATATAGAACAAAAATAATGGTAAAAATAATCAAACATGCAGTGATGCTGGAGACTTTGGGCTTGGGTTGGAAGATGTTGGTTTTGATTGAATTTTGAGAAGGGAGAGACACGAGGAGGAAATAAATGGGTAATTATTCTGTTTACAAAGAAAATGAAGAGGATGGATAGAAATAGCAGAAGCAAATAAAACTTGACAAATTTATTAATGGGTGAAAAGCAATGGATTTGCAAAATAGGAAGAGGCAGAATAGGAGGAGGTGAAAACTAAAAAGTGATGGGTTTGTGTAATTGAGGGAGACAGATGTTCGAGTATGCTAAAAAATATGAAACTATTCTCACAAAATCTAATTATATATTACAATGTCCTTAAAATAAAATAAAAAAATTTCCGGCAAACATACAAAAAATAAAATAATAGATGCAAGAAACCGTTGTTTGCAAGGGACTAAACTAAATGTTGTGGTGGGCATAAATTACAAAGCGATTTGTTGGGAATTTTCTTACATTCAACTCTCTATACCTGCAAATAAAAATACAGCTTAAATTAAATAAAAAAAAAACAAAAAACAAAACAGCGGTATTCCAATGAATCTTATGTAAGGTATGGACTTTTGAGCAAAGGGAACCATTCAAATTGAACGTGATCTAAGATCTACCATCTAAAAGTGGATTTAATGATACACACTTTGCAGTTTTGAGTCCATCAAAGCAACAAACATACATGCATGAACATCACAACACAGATAGCAATATAACAATCCAATGCACAAAGTAAATTTGAATGATCAAAACCCACTACGGATCCAACCCCATCAATCTATAATTTCAGTTTCTAATTCACCCATATTCCAATTCTACGCATCAAGTATTAAAATAATAATAACAATTATATGCAAGCTTAGAACCAATAAAAAAATCAGCAGGCATTAATTGTAAATGTTTATACGATCATCAACCTAACAACATTTTCAGCACACAAAAAAAAGAAAAGAAAAAGAAAACAGATTATGAGAATATCAGAAACCTTTACAGATCATACCCAAACCTAAGCCTAAATTAAAATAATCTCAATAACAATATATATACACATCGCAATCATTGTAGAAGTATAATTTATTGGAACCTGATAGTGGTCTTTAATAAGGTTTCAGTGAAAATTAATATTGATTGCGGTATTTACACTGTGAGTTTGTTTTACGATTTTTGGGAAAAGAAATCAGTACCTTGATTTGATGAAATTAGAGACTCTAGATTGTGGAAAGATTCCACTTCATCTCTGGAGAGAAAGAAATTGAATGATTTAATTCCAAAATAGACGAATTGAAAAAAATCTATTACCGAAAAATTAAAAAAAGAATAGTCACATATTAAAACCTGATTTCCTTAGCCCTAATTTTTTAATCCAAATCTAGAACCAAATTGAAAAAATTGAAAGCATATAACAGATCTAATTTACCTAAAAAAAATCAGAGAAAGAATAGAACCCATCGGAGGCGTTGTTTGTGGGCAGAGGGGACTTTTACTCTGATCCTAGTGAGAGAAACAGAGAGGCATTCTGTCAGAAACAGAGAGGTGTTCTCTTCTTTCTTCGTGTCCCAGGATTGCCTCTCTCTTTTTCTGTTTCTTTCTCCGTTTCTTCATCACCTCTCTCTTTTTCTGTTTCTTTCTCCGTATATTCATCGCCTCTCTCTTGATTTCATCACCTCTCTCCTCAGTCCCCACTCTGTGCCTTCTCTGTTTACCGTTTTGCCAAGGTTTTGAGTCTACAAAATCGTTTCTTGAAACATTTTAATTTCACCACCTCTCTTTCTCTGCTTCTTTCTCTGAGTACTCATCGCCTCTCTCTGTTTCTATCTTGGTGTATGTCTAGGTTTAACCGGCCAAAATTGAGAATTAACATTGTTTGCCAAAGAATATAATTAGCAGACACTGTTTTCAAACTATATTTCATACTAACATCTCGAGTCTAAAAAGACTCGATTTTTGGCCTAAAAATCAAGTCTTTAAGGGTCGATTTTCATGTTCTTATCGGGTTTGAGTTGACACTTTTTCCACGTGGCGTTCACCTGGAAATCAAGTCTTAGAGACTCGATTTATATCTATAAAACAAAGATTTTCAAGTGTTTGGAGTTCAAAACACAGATCAACCACCACCAAATACAAGCACAGACCAGCTACTATCAACCCACAAATTTGAGCATTAATCCAACAATTCAGTACAAATCCAACCAAATCCACCTCCAACATGTTAGGATGTGTGCCCTTAAATCTTATTGTATGATGCTATGTATAACATTATGTATGACTTAATATTGTGTTTAATAAAGTTATTGTATTATTATCTAAAATAATGGTAACATGAATATTAGGAAATTATCATATAGTCCATGAAATGCATAGTATGTGATTTATGTGAAAAGTCACAGAAGATATAAATCATAAGTTCTTCGTAAACTCAGAATTTATAGATCGTAGTCGGTGATGAAATTGGGCATTTCATCTGTAAAGACTATAACGTATCAACTAAGATGATTTGTCTTAATCATGGAAGTGGAGACTTTTAGTTGATATGTTGATATGTTTTAAGAGTTAAGACATATTGAACTGGACTGCTATGAGATTTATTATTCTTCTAACGACTGTCAAATAAATAATAAATTTCATGACTTCTATTTACATGAACTCTTAATCCTGAGAGAATAATGGACCTGATCATGACGTGTAGGTTGCTTTGATATATCAAGAGTGAGATCTAAAGTAACGGTCAAAACCTCAGTATATTTGGCAGCCACATTTAGTGTTGATGGAACATATATTCTCAAGATTGAATTCATAATCTCTTAACGGAGATATAAAATATTCCCTTGAGATAAGTTTAATGGGTTCAGTTATTTAGAGAGTTAGGCTTAACCACTTTGGTAAGAAATTACTAAAGTATATATTTATGAAATTGGATTTCATAAATATATAATGAATAACTTTAAAGAATTAAACCGAGTACTCAAGGATTAAGATGTAGTAATTTTCAAATTGGCAGTCTATATTCATGACTTTGTATTACTATAAATATTTTATGAAGGGGTTGCGTGTACAATAAGGTCTTGGGATATAATTTATTAATAAGTCCTAAAGTGCAATTATATTCATATAGTGGAATTAAATATAATTAATGGTAACTTTGGACTTGTCAAGAGTTGACAGAAAAGCCCAAGGCCCATTGTAGCTAGTGTCTTATTGGTCCCTTTTGGTCCCACTCCAAGCCACACACTAAAACCCAATTGGAAATGCCCAATAGGCCAGCCCAATTAGATAATCAGTTAGTTATAAAGGGAGAAACATACAAAAAAAAATTTAGTAGAAAAAGAATAATAGAGAGACATCATTGTGAAATGATGTGTATGTGTGAATAAAGCCACTCGATAATTCTCCCTTAGAAACTGATTGAGAGACCATACTTCTTGGGCGTAAAGTGGAATTGAAGTGAAGATTAAAAGTGTTCCCAAGTGCTTCTAATCTTTGTTTTGAATTTCTCCACACCAAGGTACGCTATCTTGTTCTTAAATTTTGAAATTACCATAGTGCATGTTATCAATCATGAATGAAATAGATCTATGTTTGTTGCTTCCGTTATGTGTTTTTGTATGAGATACAAAAACCAGATTTTCCAACACAACAACCACCTAATATCCAGATTAAAAAATAAAAACCCTAAAACCCATAACCCATTTGGCTTGTTGATCAAGGTTCTCTACAAGAAAATCCATAAACCCACGACCCTAATACTTGATGCTTGGGTTGGGTGGATCGGGTGGCTATGGGTTGATGCTTGGGTCGCGCGGTTATGGGTCTGGCGTGGTGGTGATGTGGTCTGGCTAGATTGGGCGATTTAGGTGGCTGTGGGTTAATGATTGGGTTGCGCAGCATGGGTCTGGCGCGGTGGTGCGGTGGTGGCATGGTCTGGCTGGATCGGGCGGTTTGGGTGGCTGTGGGTTGGCTGGATTGGGTGGCTGTGAGTTGATGCTTGGGTCGTGCGGTGTGGGTCTGGCGTGGTGGTGCAGTGGTGGCGTGGTCTGGCTGGATCGGGCGGTTTGGGTGGCTGTGGGTTGGCTGGATCGGGTGGCTGTGGGTTGATGCTTGGGTCACGCGACGTGGGTCTGGTGCGGTGGTGGCGTGGTCTGGCTGGATCGGGCGGCTGTGGGTTCTTTGGCTTCTAGTCAAGTCTGCATGGTGGTGTAGGGGTTTGTCGTGGTCTGATGAGAAGGTGGGGTGGAGTGGGGTGGGGTGGGATGGGGGGAATGGTGTACATGAGAGAGTTGAACATGTTCTAATTGTTTTGTAAAGGTGGGCTTATAAATCGAGTCTTAAAGACCACATGAAAAAAATGTCAAATCAGGCGTGATTAGAACATGAAAATCGACCCTCAAAGACTCGATTTTTAGGCCCAAAATCAAGTCTTTTAAACTCGAGATGTCAGTAAAAATATAGTTTTGTAACAGTGCGTACTAATTATATTGTTTGGCAAACAGGATTAATTCCCAATTTTGGCCAAGTTTAACCGGTTATTTATTTATTTATTTAATAATGAGAGGCTTTTAAATGGTGTTGTAGCATTACCAAACAATGTAATGTATTGTTTTATTAAGTTAAACGTGTCTGAATTTTAGATAGGCAGTTATCCTATTTGTCAGCTCCTTCTTAATTGTAGGAATCCACTTTCTCTCAGCTTTTGCTATTATATATATATATATATATATATATATATATATATATATATATATAGATAGATAGATAGTTAGATAGAGAGATAGATAATAATAATAATAATAATAATAATAATAATAATAATAATAATAATAATATAGTTTAATAAATGTCTAAAATGTATAGCTGTTAACAAAATATTTTAGCTATATGATTTTATTTTACAAGTTCAATTTTGGTGTTGTAGTAAAATAACCCAAGATTAAATTATATATTGTACTCAATATCTTTCTCACGCACGCACAGGTTAGCGACTAGTCTATATATATATAACTGAAGCCTTTGCTCTCTCCACGATTTTCTACTTCAGCATTACTTAAATGAAAAAAAAGCAAAAATTCTGATTTTGCTATAAAATTGGTTTTAAACAAAATTATTTAACTTTTTATTTAAATATATTAGTCATCCAATTCTAACATAGAGAACTCTGTGACAGCCTTTGAATCTACCTTTAAACTATACACTTATACTATACTACTACATATAGGGTCATATTTGTATAAACAAGTTAATCTTAATTATCAATAGAAAAGATACAAACCGACATATGCTCTACCAGTGGTATAAGTATAACACAAAACCTAATCCTATTATAATATGTATTCTCTCTCTCTCTTTCTCTCTCTCACACACACACACACACACACACACACACACACACACACACACACACACACACACACACACACACACACATATATAGTCCCCAGGACCCCAACTTAGTTCATCAACTTCATACTTTTTAAGAATTCCAATCTTTTCTAAATTTTCTTTGCGCTGAGTTTGGTACTAGGGTTTGAAGATGGCAAAAGTTATAGGAAAAGTTCAGCGAATGTTTGCAAATCTACGAATGAAGAGCAAGAAAAACCTCACGGCCATGCATGTGGGTGAAAAGCGTAAACTATATGTGATTCCTAACCAATACTTGTCTTCCATAATGTTTCAAGAATTACGCTGTCAACTTAAGGCGGAGGAGAAGATCGAGGTTGGGAATAAAGAGCCAATCACTTTGCCTTACTCTACATGGTTATTTGAGACGATACTGCAACTCGAGTTTGGGTTTTGAGTTTACACTCTTTTAGCGAAACTAATGCAAAAACAAAAATCGGAAAAAAATCTTCAATTGGGAAATCAAGAATACTCTAGATTATAGAAGAGTATTCTTATTGCTTATTTTTGGTGTTCGTTAAAGGCTCACAATTGACATAAGTATATAGCCATGAAATACTTAATCGTGCTTTGTAGTCACAATTAAGTGAGATGATGTGCAATAAGTATTAAATTTGCAATTTGTTTTATCGCAATTGTGTTTGCACTGTGTTTGGGGTTTCTGTTCTTTTTGTTTCTCTATCTTTTTCATATATTAAGATTATGGCTTCTCATATTTTTGGTAAACAATTTTTGGTTATTTTGATGGTTAACAACTTAACATGTACATATATATATATATATTATGGAAAATATAATTAGATGTTGTTGATGGTTAATACATATATATTTCAGGAACCAAGAGTAATATTCTTTTTTAGTATTTGAAGCATTCACTCCAACTGGTAAGGTTTTGTTAATGTCACTGTGTCTTGTATCTTCAAGGTGGCTATGTGTAAAACTGTAAGTATGTAATTTTTATTTTTTGATGGTCTTATATATATATATATATATATATGAACTTTTATTTTATTTTTGTTTAGGCTGGTTGATAAAACAAGACTTAGAGGAGTGAATCATCTTTGTCGGTAAGACAAAATACAAGGAGGGTGGTGTTGGGATTTATGCCCTAAAATCCAATTCATTAGCATGTCATTAGTAATTAAATTGTTTAATTATATGAGACTATTTATAAATGAACTAATGTGACATTATCTTAGTCCATAAGATGCATTGTATGTGATTTATGTGATTTAGTCACAAAAGATGTAAATCACAAGTTCCTTGTAAACTCAAAATGTAGTTCATAATCGGTGATGAAATTGGACGTTTCACCTGCGAAGACTATAACATATCAACTAAGATGATTTGTCTTGATCATGGAAATGGAGATTTCTAGTTGGTATGTTGACATTTTTTAAGAGTTAAGACATATTGAATTGGACCGCTGTGAGATTTATTATTCTTCTAATGACTGTTAAATGAATAACAAATCTCATGACTTCTATTTACATGAATTCTTAATCCTGAGAGAATAATGGACCTGATCATGAGATGTAGGTTGCTGTGATATATCAGGAGTGAGATCTATTAGTCACGATCAAAACCTTAGTATGTTGGGCAGCCACATTTAGTATTGATGGAACATGTATTCTCAAGATGGAATTCATAGTCTCTTAACGGAGATACAAAATATTCCCTTGAGATAAGTTTAATGAGTTTGGTTATTCAGAGAGTTGAGCTCAACCACTTTAGTAAGGAGTTGCTAAAGTATATATTTATGGAATTGGATTTCATAAATATATAATGAATAACATAAATGATTAAACCGGGTACTCAAGGATAAGATGTAGTAATTTACAAAGTGGTAGTCTACATTCATGACTTTGTATTACTACGAATATTTTATGAAGGGATTGCATGTATAATAAAGTCTTGGGATATAATTTATAGATAAGGCCTAGAGTGCGACTATATATATATAGTGGCATTAAATATAGTTAATGGTAATTTTGGACTTGTCAAAAGTTGACAGGAAAGCCCAAGACCCATTGGAGCTAGTGTCTTATTGGTCCCTTTTGGTCCCACTCCAAGTCATACACAAGTGCCCAATTGGAATGGCCCAAAAGGTTAGCCCAATTAGATAATCAGTTATATATAAGGAGAGAAACATATAGAATTTCATAGGAGGTTTTTCATAAGTCCTTTTCATATGTGTTTTCATGAAGAACATACAAGGAATGAAATGGTTTGTATGTGAGTGTTGGACACTCTCCTATTCTCTCCTTGAAAACTGATTGAGAGACCACACATCTTGGGCATTAAGTGGAATTGGAGAGAAGAATAAAAGTATTCTCAAGTGCTTCTGATCTTCGGCTTTGAATTTCACCGCACCAAGGTACGCTTTCTTGTTCTCTAATTCTAAAACTTACATAGTACATGTTATCAATTGTGAATGAAGTAGATCCGTTAATTTTTCCGCTGCGCATGATTTTTAAGAGATACAAACAAGTATTTTCCATGTATTTTTCCAACAATTGATATCAGAGCGGTCTTCAATTCGAATGGTATAACATGTTTTGTGAGTTTTGGAATTAGTGACAATAGTTTCATGCTCTGAGAAATTTAATTTTCTGCATGGTTGTTGAAACTATGATTTGATGAAAACTAATTTTGATGTTATGATGTTGGTTAAATTTTGAGTTTAAGTATGTTAAACTGATTTTTAAGACTATAGCATCAATGATATTCAGTTTAGATATCAATCTCTGTCCCTTATGTTCATATGATGGTTGTTTTACTCTTGAAAACGTTGAGAAACTGTCTTAGAAAAATTCTGGGAAATTCGAAATTCGCGATGCTCGATCGATCTAGCATCTATCAAGCATCGATCGAGATGGCAGAATTTTTCTCGATCGATCGAGGATCTGTTGAGCATTGATCAAGCTTCGTAGAATTTTTCTTGATTGATCGAGCTTTGTGGAATTATTTCTCGATCGATCGAGAATTTGTCGAGGATCGATTGAGCATCCAGAACTTTTCTCAATCGATCGAGCATCTGTCGAGGATCGATCGAGGACTGTGGATCCAGAATTTTCTTTAAGTGTTTTTAACATGTGTAAAGAACAAAGATGTGTGTGATGACATTACACATGGTTCTAACTAAAAGACCTAATGAAATCAAAGATATTAGTTAAATAGAACTCTTTGTCCTAAATAGTTTGGGACTTTTCTTTTAACAAACATTCTAATAAGATTGTAATTGTTGTATGATTAAAAGTCCTTAATTTATTTGAAATAGAAGTTTTAATGAGATTAAAGCTTAATTAAAATGTATATAGTTTCTAATGAGATTAGAACCTTTCATTTAGGAAATTAAGGATAGAGTTCTTTATAACTAATTTTTGATTCATTAGTGTTTAAGGAATCCTAAATAGTTTAGGACTTCTATGTTAGTTAGTGATTCTAATGAGATTAGAGTCTTCAACAAGTGCAAGGTTATGAGTTGTGATGGGATCACAATTATTTAAGAAAAATCCAAATAACAAGTGGGAGTACTTAAATAACCCCTTTTGTTAAGTTTATTGTAATGTGAATAAATACCTTGTCTTGACTTCGAGTCTTGTATTCCATGCGAAGGGTATTTACTTCACAAATTACAAGGTTAAACTTCTTTGTGGTTGCGCGAATTTTCGTTACGCTATAGTGACGTGACTTAGTAACATCACATCGGATTTAAACAATTAAACATATATGATGTGTAGGATTAAAATTCTGATTAGATCACAATGATTTCAAGACAGTCCACTTGTTTTAAAATTTCTAGTGAGAGAGAGATACAAGGGTTGGATCTCACGACCTCCATTGTTGGTTCGTAGTAGTGTAAAATATATACTTTGTCTTTGCTTCAAGCTTAGCATTCCATGCGGAGAGCATTTATTTCATGGCACTATAGGATTGAATTTCTTAGTTTATAGTAGTTTGATCAAACACCTTGTCTTAGCCTCGAGCTTTGCATTCCATGTGGAGGGTGTTTTGTATCACGGCACTACACAATAAGCCTGTTAAGGGGATGAAATGTGGCTACACATGATTCTAGGCAATAGTGTACACTAGACTGAGTTTGATAGTATCCTCTATGCTGAGTTCTTGCTATTATTACTTAAAGGCCAAGGAAAGAGCGGCAAATTATTTTTGTTTGGTAAGAGTTACCATGATAGCATTCATAATGAGTGTAATTCTCGCCTGATAATAATGGTTGGTATTCACTCTATGCTGAGGAATATTAATTGCGGGATTAGGTTGTCGTTACACCTAGTATAGTATGTTTTTCGGGTTCCATACTATATGGTTATGGATGCAAAATATAATGTCCCTGTAATTATGTTCATAGTCTCAAAATAAAGTTGTCATAATTTTGTTCTCTGGCTACTATTTTAATTGAATCACATTAGCTAAGAAATAATTTTGGACATGGTGCTTAAAGGAGCTGAAGTACATAAATATGTTTCGATTTAGCATTGTCATGATTTCCTAAACATGATGCATTATTGGAAGATAGCTTATGATTTGATCATAGTCTCTATTGAAATGCTAATATGTTACATTGGTTTTTATCTCAATTGTGCTACAGCATGAGATGCAAGAGATAGTACTAGACTTAGACTTTGTATTAAGTCTAAATGAGATGTTTTGGTATGAAATATCATGCTACTAGACGATATTCAATATAAGTCATATTGAGTGCCAAGAAAATCTTAAGGAGTTCCAATTCAATATCATTTTATGAAAATATTTTATTTTTAAAATGAATTGGAATTCTTACATGTAGAGATTAAATGTTAATCTCATAAGGATATGATCCACAAGTCCTTGTTAGAATCATTTGATTAATTCAGATTGTTTTGAAAATGAATTTCTTTTATATTATCTGAATTGATGAGTGAGTTCTACGCAAAGGAAGACATTCTAAAAGCTAAGGCTAGGATCAATATGACTTAATTCAAATTCTTAGCCTAGACTGAAAGGTAAGGGTGGTAATAAGAAGAATTATAATACCAAATTGTTGGATAAACTAGTTGTCCTAGTAGTTGCCAAAAGGAAATTAGACTCAAAAGCATGACCAAAAGGAAAGTGTTTCCGGTTTTGGTAAAGCTAAGCATTGTCCATGTTTATTTTTTAGATGGAAAATCTACATGTTTTATTTTTTAAAAGAGAAAGTTTTCATCCTTTAGCAATGTATGTTTTGGCACTTATGTCTAGATCTTATTAATCTAAATGATATTCAAGATTGGTGAAAGATGGGCTTTTAGAACCATTATTTTGTTGTATTCTCAATCTATGAATTCTATTTAGAGGATAATATGATCTAGGGTTCCTTTGTTGTAAAAGAATGTAGTTTCAATGACTTCTTTAAGTAAGTGCATACATGAAGGAGGAATAAGACTCTTTTAGAAATAGTAAAGTACATGATTATTATTTCCATTTGCTTATTTCTTTTGGAGATATATTGCAATTATTACTATACATTTTCTTAACCCGATTTCAAAAGTTTGTTCCTATGACATTAGTCAAATTGTGGATTGGGTGAAAACCTAGTATATGATACTTCCACTTTTGGGGATGTCCAGCACTTGTGCTAGAAAGGAAGTCTAACAAATTGAAATCAAAAGATAGAAAAATGTTTGTTTATATTGGGCATCCAAAAGGAATTGCAGAAGATTGTTTTGGTAGTCATAAAGATGACAAAGTGTTTGTAATGTACAAATACAAAGTTCTTGATGGTGACTATGTGAATAATCTTAAAGAAAAACATAGAATTGTTCTAGAAGGAAGATGTCAGAATTTGCTGTAGGACAACTATGAAATACATTTAGAAATGAGATGGTTGTATTAGATACACCACAAAGGATTATTCTAAAAATATAGCTAGTACACAAGTACAATATCGTAGTGGGAGGATTGTTAATTACCAAATAAATTCATACTTTTGGGATAAACTTTTTGAAGTCATTCCACAAGGATATGAATTTGATCCTCGGTCCTACGTAGAGGCAATAGATGATATGAATATGGATTATTGGATCAAGGTTATGTAAATATAATTAGATTCTATTTAAAGTCTAGAACTTGTAAAGGCGCATAGTGGCATTAAGCTTATTGTTCTCAAATAGGTCTACAAGAAAAATGAGATTGATAGAATTGAAGGTGCAAATCTTCAAAGTCAAGACTAGTGATGAAAAGATTTGTTCCGAAAGAAATGGTTCAATTATGAAAAGATTTTTTCACCAATAGTCAAGTTTGACACTATTTAGATTCTCTTATCCATTATATTTCATTTGAATGAAATATGGTAATGGATGTCAAGAAAGCTTCTTTTAGTAGCAATCTTGAGAAAGACATCTATATGATGTAACTAGACTTGTACATAACAAAGAATCAGTGGTGTTTAGTATGCAAGTTGCTTAAATTCTATTTGTGGACTAAAGCAAGCATATGAATCATAAAATATCATCTTTGATCAAGAAATCAAGTTGTTTGATTTTGATAAAGTATTAAAAGGCCTTATGTGTGTAAAAGCTATATAGAATAATAAATTTCTTAATGTATGTTGATGACTTTCTAATCATTTAGAATGATGTAGAGATATTGTCATTAATGAAGTTTTTAGTTGTCTAGTCCAGTTTGATATAAAGTGCTTGGAAAAGACTGGTCACATCATAAGAATTAAACTTTGTTAAAATTCAGAATTTGGGATGTTTAGTCTATCCCAAACTGCTTAAATAGATTAGATTCTAGTCAAGTATAGCATGTAATACTTCAAGAAAGGATTCTTTCCTTTTAAGTTTGAAGTTTTTTTTATATAGGATTATGGTCCTAAGACATATAAAAGGAAGAGTATATTAAGACGGTTCCTTATAACAAAACGATAGGAAGTCTTTATGCTATGCTAAATACTAGGCTAAATATCTATTTTAAGATGGGCATAGTATGCAATTATCAATTGAATCAAAGATCACTTAATTTAGTGAGAGTAAAGCATATACTCAAATATCTTAGAAGAATGAGGGATTATATGCTTGTCCACTAAAGTGAGGTTTTGATTATTACTGGATGTACAAATATTGATTTGTAGTTTGATTGTGATTCATGAAGTTGGATTTCAAGATATGTGTTCATCCTTGGTGGTGAAGATACACATCATGAAGTTGGACTTCAAGATATGTGTTCATCCTAGGTGGTGAAGATACACATTATGACGTTGAACTTCAAGATATGTGTTCACTCTAGGTGGTGAAGATACACATTAATTTATGCAATAAATTTGGCTGTAATTTGTTTCCAAGCCTTGCCTTAAAGTGATTATGAATTACTCTAAGGGGAAATAAGTGTCGAATATATGATAAATTGTCTTTGAGGGCAAGTGGGAGATTATTGGGATATATGCCTTAAAATCTAATTTATTGGCATGTCATTAGTAATTAAAATGTTTAATTATATGAGACTATTTATAAATGAACTAATGGGACATTATCTTAGTCTATGAGATGCATTATATGTGATTTATGTGATTTAGTCATAGAAGATGTAAATCACAAGTTTCTTGTAAACTCAAAATGTAATTCATAATCGGTGATGAAATTGGACGTTTCATCTGCGAAGACTATAACATATCAACTAAAATGATTTGTCTTGATCATGGAAATTGAGATTTCTAGTTGGTATGTTGATATGTTTTAAGAGTTAAGACATATTGAACTGGACCACTGTGAGATTTATTATTCTCCTAATGACTGTTAAATGAATAATAAATCTCACGACTTCTATTTACATGAACTCTTAGTCCTAAGAGAATAATGGACCTGATCATGAGATGTAGGTTGCTGTGATATATCAGGAGTGAGATCTATTAGTCACATCAAAACCTTAGTATGTTGGGTAGCCACATTTAGTGTTGATGGAACATGTATTCTCAAGATGAAATTCATAGTCTCTTAATGGAGATACAAAATATTCCCTTGAGATAAGTTTAATGGGTTTGGTTATTCAGAGAGTTTGGCCCAACCACTTTAGTAAGGAGTTGCTAAAGAATATATTTATGGAGTTGGATTTCATAAATATATAATGAATAATATAAAGGATTAAACCGGGTACTTAAGGATAAGATGTAGTAATTTACAAAGTGGCAGTCTACATTCATGACTTTATTACTACGAATATTTTATGAAGGGGTTGCATGTATAATAAAGTCTTGGGATATAATTTATAGATAAGGCCTAGAATGCAACTATATTTATATAGTTGTATTAAATATAGTCAATGGTAATTTTGGACTTGTCAAGAGTTGACAGAAAAGCCCAAGGCCCATTGGAGCTAGTGTCATAGTGGTCCTTTTTGGTTCCACTCCAAGCCACACATAATAGCCCAATTGGAATGGCCCAAAAGGTTAGCCCAATTAGATAATCAGTTATATATAAGGAGAGAAACATACAGAATTTCATAGGAGGTTTTTCATAAGTCATTTTCATATGTGTTTTCATGAAGAACATACAAGGAATGAAATGGTTTGTATGTGAGTGTTGGACACTCTCCTATTCTCTCATTGGAAATTGATTGAGAGATCACACATCTTGGGCATTAAATGGAATTAGAGTGAAGATTAAAAGTATTCCCAAGTGCTTCTGATCTTCGGTTTTGAATTTCACCGCACTAAGGTACGCTTTCTTGTTCTCTAATTCTGAAACTTACATAGTACATGTTATCAATTGCGAATGAAGTAGATCTGTTAATTTTTCCGCTGCATATATTTTGTATGAGATACAAACAAGTATTTTCCATGTATTTTTCCAACAGGTGGAAAGTCATGTTCATGATTAAACATTCAATGTATGAATTATATGATTCATGGGCAATTTAAATTTCAATTTGATGATGGATTTTCAATTTTAGAATTATTGCATGTGTTGCAAATCTATATTTAAAGTGAGAAAATTTTACATTGAACGATTTTTAGAATGGTGATTAATTTTTTGTGGTTAAAATGAATCTTTGTATATAGAAGTCTGATAACTTCTTTTGTTTTAATGGCTTCTTAAATTGGTTTAATTTATCTGTTACGTCGTTGACCATTGCTACAAGGTACAAACATATACAAAATAAATAGTTTTAGATCTAAAATTACTTGCTAACCAGTAATGTTGGCCTGTTATAGTTTATTATTTGCATATGTGCAAAGTTTAAATATAGTAACTGTCGTTGTATATTTAAAACTGTTATGATTGACCTCTTATAGTATGGTTTTCATGTTAAATTATGTATGGACCCGGTACAAACAATCATAATGTTTATCCACATGTCTCTTATATTCTAACTTCTTTGTGCTCATGTAGAATATGAGTATTATCTAATATTCTAGATTACATAGTATAAGAAATATATTTATTAAATAAAAAATGATATATTTGCCTATGAGGATTTGTATAGAGGAATCATTCATTTATTACATTTTTTTCATCTACATATTTTTAAGTAATTGTATTCAATTGTTTGATTTTCCTTTAATGTTTGATTATATTTGAAATGTAATTATACTTTTGTAGCATGCTTAAAGTAAATATATATATATATAATTTTTGGAAGACTATTCCGTTTATCGCACGGGTTAGCGACTAGTATATATATAAAACTGAAACATTTGACTTTTTGTTGACTTCTCCAAAGTTTGCCACATTGCTATTATTATTTTTTTAAAATATTTAACTTTTTTTTCTAACTACATAACGTATGTTGTTTCACGTGCGTTAGGATTAAAAAGAAGAAAGAAAGAGACTCAGGTTAGGAATTTTCCCTTCCCATCTCAAAACCCTAAACCTAACTTGGTAAGGCAACGTTAGCAATCTAGGTGGTTTCACGTCAAATGATGAAGAGTTCCTCTGGCGTAAGTCTACAGTGGCATCACTCTAGAACTCAACCCATCTTGACTAAACCCCTTAGTAAGAATAGTGGGACAATGGATTCATGCTCTTTGGATATTTGGTGATATGCCTAATCATGGGTGTACTCTAGATTTGTATGCATTTGGTACTCTGATTCATGCGTTATGTGGATTTGGGATGATTGGCGAATCAAAGGAGAGATATTCAAACAAATGGAGACAAAAGGTTGTTTGCTTAATTAGACATATCATCAATTTTTAGGGGATGAGCTTAATTAATTATTCTTTTTAATAATAAATATTTTTAGTGCAATAGTAGTGATTAAGTACACAAAATACAAAAGGTTGTTTGCTCAAATTTGAAGCTTAATGTGTCCTCCTCATATCATGGTCTTTGTTTATATCTTTGCCATTTATATTTTCAAAGGTTGTCGATGGGAAAATTAAGACTGGGTTATGTAATATGTATGTGTTCAAAAGGTATTAGTTTTGTATAGCTTTTTAGAGTTTTGCTTTATAAATTTAAGAGTTGTGAATTGCTTTGTAGATTTCAGTAATTTATATTTTCAAAGGCTGTTGATGGGAAAATTAAGACTTGGTTGTATAATATGTATATGTTCAAAAGGTATTAATTTTGTATAGCTTATGAGAATTGTGAATTATTTTGTAGGTTTCGGTAACGATGAACCTACAATGAATTAGTGACAACATAAGCACAAATGTTAGGTATTTTATTTTATTATGATCATTCATTTTTTAAATGCTACCTTGCAAAATGTTTATAATATGCATATTATTAACTCAATTTCCTATTTTCTAAATTTTAATAGCTATCTCATGCACTGCATGGGTTTGCAATTAGTCTATATATATAATAATAGGTAAAGCAGAAAGAAAATTCAATTAAATTTCAAATTGGAATTCAATTAGAGTTTAATTTTATGCCATGTGTCTCATCTAATCTAAATTTTAGAATTTTGTGCCAAGTGAGTTAATTTAGTGTAAAAATTGAATTTCAATTAGAGTTTAGTTTTGCGCCACGTGTCCTATCTAATCTAAATTTTAAATTTTTATGCCAAATTAGTTAAATTAGTGTAGTAAACAAGGAGTCAAATATAATAAACTATAAAAAAACATAATCATATAACTAAAAAAAATTCAAATTTATAAGTCATCTATAATAATAATAATAATAATGATAATGATAATAATAATAATAATAATAATAATAATAATAATAATAATAATAATAATAATAATAATAATAATAATAATAATAATAATAATAATTGTTGGGAAATTTAGACTCCAGTTGATAGATTTAACAAGTTTTAAACCCGAGTTGTTAATTAGATTTATTATGCATAAAAGTTGTTAAAACAAAAAACATCAATATCATGTCAAAATCATATGCAGCGAAAAAGTAAATAAGACAAGATATAATGACCTAGGAAAACCAATGAAACAAACTAGTTTCACAATAAAAAACCTGGGGGGAAAGCTTCCAGAAAAGCAATTCACTATAGTAAAGAGAAATTTCATATTTAGTACAAAACCTTTGTCCCTAGACTCTACAATCCCAGTAGATGAACTTACATAAAAAACCTTCTACCACTTCAGAACCTTTGAACTTTTCAATATATGAACGCCATCTTTTGATGCACGGATCCCAATACGTGACTAACTCCTTTGCACGAATCCCAGTATGTGACTAACTCCTTTGCATGAATCCCAGTACGTGGCTTACTCACCAACTTAAGGAAGAAGAATGTTGGCTGAAAAGTTCTTCACTTTATCAACAATGAAGATTAAGAAGTACTTGGTTACAAAACCCTAGGGTGCAAAGATGCGGTAGCTTCTTTTAGAGAGAATAAGGCTTCGGTCACCTTTTGTATATGTTCTCCTTGTATTCTTATATGTGATAGCCTCTAAAATAAGCCTTATATATGTCTAGGGTTGCGAGGAAAAAAAAACTGTACATAAACACATAAGCATAGGCCGAAAATCAGATCTGCAAATTCTGATTTCCATAACCTTGATAGATATTTCGATAGATAGTATCTGTCGAGCCTCAGCATACCTCGATAGATAGCTATCTGTTGAGCAGCTGTCGAGCTATTTGTCCGTTGGTGTCGAGCTAATTGTCCAGCTTTAGTGAACAACTTTTCTTCACTTGTTTCTTGGTCTAGTCTTCATGGCTTTAATACTAGACTTGAACAACATGTTTTTTGAAGTATCAAACACATTCTAGATCTACCTAAATACAAGTAAAGTGCGTTTTGTCAAAGGATTAGCCAATTATATAAAATCATGACATATGTTTCTAACAAGAAGCACTCAAGACCTCATCAAGCTTTGCACTAGACATCCTTTCTATTTGAGTTCTAGCTTGACTAAGTTCAACCTCAAGATTCTTGACCTTCTCTTCTAATGAGGTGTTCTCCACAACAAGAGTCTCAACTAACCTTGTAGTCTTATCTAGTTTGACTAATAAATCAACTTTTCCAGTTTTTACCTCATTAAGCTCTTTTCTACAAAGATGATAAGTTTTTTTAGATTTTATGAATTCAGTGCATAGCTTATTATAGGCTTCTTAAAGGGTCAACTTCTTGGGTACTTCTTCATCAGAAGAATCCTCAATGTCACTAGTACTCTCCACAGTCACCTTATCGATTGAGGCAGCAAAGGCCATAACGTGACTACATTCATCCACATACTCATTAGAAGAGTTATTCTCAGTGTCACTCCAATTACCAACCAACCCTTTATCTTCTAACCTCTTGGCCTTTTCCCTCACAAGGTAGTTTGGGCACTTTATCCTCATATGACCAAAATCCTTGCACTCATGGCATTGGATGAGGGGTTTCTCATTCTTACCCTTCCTAGAGGATTTTGATTTCCTAGGAGGTTTGCCCTTATCATTTTTCCTAAATTAAAGAAGCTTGGTAATCTCATCAGTTATAAAGGTTAGATCCTCATTCTCATCCTTATCATCATCTTCGTCTTCATCTTCAGAGTCCTTAATTTCTTCCGCTATACCCTTAAGAGCCAAGCTTTTACTCTTTCCACCTTTTCTCGTTGAGCTCAATCCCATCTCATAGGTTTGAAGGTTCCCTACAAGATCAGTCAAAGGAAGTTGATCAATGTCCTTCACTTCTTCAATGACAGTGATCTTGGCATGGAATCTTTTAGGTAAGGACCTAAGGATTTTCCAAACAATTTTGGATTCTGTTATAGATTCTCCAAGGTTGAAAGTAGAATTCACAATATCCTTGAGTTTAGCATAGAACTCATCAAAGGTCTCATCCTCCCCCATCCTTATTTCTTCAAAACTACTAGTGAATTTTTGAAGCTTCACAGTCTTTACTGCCTTGGTACCTTCATAGGTGGTCTCAAGAATGATCCATGCTTTCTTGGAAACTTTCGTGGATGATATTTTCTTGAATTCCTCATTGGTCACCCCACAAAACAAAACATTCATGGCCCTACTGTTGAAATTTGCCGCTATGATTTTTGCATCATCCTAGTCCACCAGCAACTTCTTTGACTGAATCCAGCCAACTTCAACAGCTTGCCATACCTGTTCACCTAGAGCCTGCAAAAAAACTTTCATATGAACTTTTCAGCACGTATAATTAATGCCATCAAATAAAGGAAGAATCAAAAGAGATTGTCCACGATCCATGACAACAGTGGTCAAGGATCACACTTAAGAGATTAATCCAATCAGAGTGTATCCGTTCTAATACCACTTGTTGGAAAATTTAGACCCCGGTTGATAGATTTAACAAGTTTTAAACCCAAGTTGTTAATTAGATGTATTATGCAAAAAATTTTTTAAAACAAACAAACATCAATATCATATCAAAATCATATGCAGCAGAAAAGTAAATAAGATAAGATATGATGAGCTACGAAAACCAATGAAACAAACCAGTTTCACAGTAAAAAACCTGGGGGGAAACCTTCTCATAAAGCAATGTACTATAATAAAGAGAAGTTTCGGATCTAGTACAAAACCTTTGTCCCTAGACTTTACAATCCCCGTAGATGAACTTACAGCAGAAACTTTCTACTGCTTCAGAACTTCTGAACTCTTCAATATATGAACGCCACCCTTTGATGCACGGATCCTAGTACGTGACTAACTCCTTTGCACGAATCTCAATACGTGACTCACTCACCAACTTGAGGAAGAAGAATGTTGGTTGCAAAGTTCTTCACTTCATCAACAATGAAGATTAAGAAGCACTTGGTTACAAAGCCCTGAGGCGCAAAGATGCAATAGCTTCTTTCAAAGAGAATAAGACTTTGGTCACCTTTTGCATATATTCTCCTTGTATTCTTATATGTGACGACCTCTAAAATAAGCCTTATATATGTCTAGGGTTGTGAGAAAAGAAACCCTATACAAATACATAAGCATGGGCCGAAAATCAGATCTGTAAATTTTGATTTTTGTAACCTCGATAGATAGTATTTGTCGAGCCTCATTAAACCTCGATAGATAGCTATCTGTCAAGCAGTTGTCGAGCTATTTGTCTGCAGGTGTCAAGCTATCTATCTAGCTTTAGTGAAAAACTTTTCTTCACTTGTTTCTTGGCCCAGTCTTTATGGCTTTAATACTAGACTTGAACAACATGTTCTTTGAAGTATTAAACACATCCTAGATCTACCTAAATACAAGTAAAGTGCGTTTTATCAAAGGATTAGCTAATTACATAAAATAATGACATATGTTCCTAACAAGTGAACCACATATGTCCTAACAACAACAATAAGTGAACCACATTGACTATAGCAGTAGCAGTGAAAGCAATGAAGTTTCCATCCTCATCACAACCAGACTCATCATCAGAAACTTCATCATCACTAAGGGTTACAGCCATAGCCTTACCCTTAGACCTCAAGAAAGTTGGGCATTATGATTTCACATGACCATACCCTTGACATCCAAAACATTGAGGACCCATAGAATTATTTGAAGATTGACCTACTTTTTCTCTAGGTTTTTCTATTTTGTTAACCTTAGTGGGATCATTCTTCCTAAAATTTCTAGGTTCATCAGTGTTTTTACCTCTTGCCCTTCTGTTGCTATTTCTAAGGAAATTTCTAAAGTTCTTGGCAAGATAAGCAATCTCTATAGCAAAGAGATCATCATCAAATCCACAAACCTCAACATCATCAACAGACTTAAGAGCCATTGATTTGGATTTGCTAGTTTTGGGTAGGTCCAGCTCATAGGACTGAAGAGATCCTACAAGTTCATCAACAGGAATGGAGTCCACATCCTTGCTTTCAGTGATGGCAGTCACTTTGGGTCTAAAATCTTAAGTCAAAGATCTAAGAATCTTCCTAAAAATTTTAGGTTGATCATAGATTTCACCCAAGTTGTAACCAGAATTAACAATGTCATTTAACTTAGCATAGAATTCATCAAAAGATTCATCATCAGACATCCAAATGCTTTCAAATCTAGTTGTTAATTATCGCAACTTATTGATCTTAACTGCCTTTGTGCCTTCATGCACAGTCTGGAGGATATTCCAAGCAGTGTGAGCAACCTCAACATTAGAGATTCTCTTAAATTCCTCCATAGAAATAGCATTAAAGATAGCATTCATAGCTTTGCTATTGAAGGCTGCTGCTTCTTTCTGAGAAGTTTGCCACTCACTCATAGGAGTAGTGGGCTTCTCCCATCCGTATTCAACGGAGTTCCAGTCTCTCTCATCAATGGATTTCAAGAAAGCTTTCATCCTTACTTTCCAGTTAGCATAATTATTCCCATCAAAGTGAGGAGGAATAACAAGAGAGTGTCCGTGTTCCATGACAACAAGGGTCAAGGATCAGCTCAGAGATCAAAAGATCTACACACAAGAGCTACCCGCTCTGATACCACTTGTAGAGTTTGTTTAGACCCCTTAAACACACAATTGGATTAACCTAGTTAACAAGCCAAGTTATTACTTAGTCCAAATTCTAGATATAGGTTAACACAATCATATAATCATATCAATGCAAAGTGCGAAATATAAAAACACAAAGATATGATGACCCAGGAAAACCAAACCGGTAAAAAACCTGGGGAGGATTTAACCTAGCTATCCTCAAGGTAAACCTGAATCCACTATGAAAGAATCGAAGTGTACAATAGCGACTTAGACCACTAACATCCTATTGCTACCCACCAGTAGAACTTACTGACACGATCACGTGCAAGCTCCGAGACCACAGACTCCTTCTTTCTTCGATTCTCCAGCAAGTATAAGCACCCCCGCTTGTGTAACTTTAAACTCTTATGGTAGCAACTGAATGATCATCAAGTTCTTAAAGCAATCTCCTTCTTGATAATCCTAAGCTTGTGTGAAGGCAAGCACCTCTCAGATCTCACAAGAGATTCACATAAACAGCAATATGAGCAACCTCAAAAATGTGACTGGGGTTTGCCTTTTATACCTAGGGAAAAACATGAAACCCTACACGTCATATGGGCTTAGGGCTGAGTTAGAAAATCTGCAGAAAAAACAATCTGCACAACTTTCGATTGGTCGAGTCTAATTCTTGATTGATCGAGTCAAGCAGAAATGCACAGTAACTTCTGTAGTTAACTCGATTCCAACTTTACATAAATCACATACTTTGAGCAAGTCTAAAACACAACTAGACACCTATTTTGATCATGGTTTTCCAACAATACATATTAGAGTTCTAATACATTAGTTCCTAAGTACTTAGAACCTAACAAAACTATTATTATAATTTCTATTTTTGTTAAACCAATAGATATCTATAAGGAAAATTTTTCTACTACTTCTTTAAGGAAAAGGTATATTATTCCTACTTCAACTACAAAATGGAAAAAAAAAACTTAAAGAAAAATAACAAAAATCAATCGATTGCATGATTATAAGTTCATTCCATACTGGGATTGACCGGAATAGGGTTATAATAAAAACGATAAAAAATTTTCATGACTAACGCATCATCCTCCCTGAGTTGGGGAAAATTTTTCCTCAAGTTCAAAACATCCCTATCTTGATCTCTAAGATGCCTAACCAATCGCAAGACAAGACTTATATTAATATGCTACATATAAAACTTTTCTCACTCATATTGAATCTTGTTAAATGAATTATGATTCATCCCATCTTTTGCTATACTGGGAAATTGGGATACATGAAACAAATATTACAAAGGAGTCTATGCATACATATGTTTTTGTTACCTTAAACGTTGTAGAATTTCATTGATGTCACACAGAAATTGAGGAAATCCTATGTCAAATTGAAATTAAAATCAAAAGCGCTAAACTTTTCCAGTTACCACAATTAGGTGATAATTAGACAAACTAGGATAAACGTAGGGGTTTTATCACAAAATATGATATTTGGCTAATTTTGACCAACTTTGACCAAAATTTGATTGAGTTAATTAGAAGACCTGACCTCTGGATTGAAGCAAATGTTGAACTAAAACAAAGATATTTAATTTTCTTCAAGACAAGTGTTGAATTATAGAAATTAGACTTAAATTGAATGAAATATTGTAAAAACACAAAAAAACTTTCACAACTAATAACTAATTTTGTTGAAGTATAGGAGAGTAAGTTTTACTTAGATCAAACTTTCGTCATTCTATCAAATTTTTAAAAAAGGATTTTATTAATAGGTTAAAAAAATGCAATTCTTTCTTCTTAGGCGTGCAAAACTTCCACTTAAAAACAAATCTAGAAGTTTAAGTAATTATTTGCTAATTAATGTGAGAGTAATATTCTTTCCATATGTCACATAATAGGAAGTCCCATTATTTAAATTTATGGTGGGACTTGCTTTTCTTGAAATGGGTACATACCCAAATTTGTTTCACAAAAAAAAATCCATTAAACTTGGGATTGTGTAGTTTCGTTACAATTTCTAAGAACCAAAATTACATACATTATTACAATCAAAATTTCCAAATCTAGCTTAATGTCATCCATAGTTGGGTGCTTTGCTTTAGTGTGATTGACGAAGGACTGATGGCTATGGGGGAGTTAGCTTGGGTTCTTAAGATGTGGTTTTGGCTCATAAAGGAATAACATAGAATGAGTAAATTATAAAAGGAATAGAAAGGAATAAAATGGAAGAGAATGATTATAATGGATGAAAATGGATGGAATGTAACTAAATTATCTTATTTGGATGTTTTAAAAAGTTAGAATTATATAATATCACCATATTTTGTGCCAAATTTCATTGTATTTGCAAATCATATATATATATATATATATATATATATATATATATATATATATAAATATATATTGTATCAAGTTTTATTGCACATGAGATTAAAGGATTCTAGGATGAAAGTAGAATTGTTGTTTTATGGATTTCGATCAAGCAAAATCCTCAAAACTTTATCCCATATCCGCTTGATCGAAACCAGATTTTATTATATTTGCAAATCATTTAGGTGAAAGTACAACCTTTAAAAATTTGTTGGATAGAGTGGCTTGCGAGAATTCGCAACTAATTTGATCAAGTGATTCAATTTCTATCCAATTACCCCTCTTATATATCTCAATATGCCCATGAAAAAAAAATCTCCGATTGAAAAATGAGAGAGCTACCCATTTTCCTTTGGATATTTGTGTTGGGGATTTATGCCCTAAAATCCAATTTATTGGCATGTCATTAATAATTAAATTGTTTAATTATATGAGACTATCTATAAATGAACTAATGGGACATTATCTTAGTCCATGAGATGCATAGTATGTGATTTATGTGAAAAGTCACAGAAGATATAAATCACAAGTTCTTTGCAAACTCAGAATTTTAGTTCGTAGTTGGTGATGAAATTAGACATTTCATTTGTGAAGACTATAACATATCAACTACGATGATTTGTCTTAATCATGGAAATGGAGATTTCTAGTTAGTATGTTGATATATTTTAAGAGTTAAGACATATTGAACTGGACCTCTGTGAGATTTATTATTCTCCTAATGACTGTTAAATAAATAATAAATCTCATGACTTATATTTATATGAACTCTTAATCCTGAGAGAATAATGGACCTGATCATGAGATGTAGGTTGCTTTGATATATCAGGAGTGAGATCTAAAGTTATGATCAAAACCTCAGTATGTTAGGCAGCCACATTTAGTGTTGATGGAACATATATTCTCAAGATGAAATTCATAGTTTCTTAACGGAGATACAAAATATTCCATTGAGATAAGTTTAATAGGTTTGGTTATTCAGAGAGTTGAGCCCAACAAATTTAGTAAGGAGTTACTAAAGTATATATTTATGGAATTGAATTTCATAAATATATAATGAATAACTTAAAGGATTAAACCGGGTACTCAAAGATTAAGATGTAGTAATCTTCAAAGTGGCAGTCTACATCCATGACTTTGTATTACTACTCACATTTTATGAAGGGGTTGCATGTACAATAAAGTCCTGGGATATAATTTAATGATAAGGCCTAGAGTGCAACTATATTTATATAGTGGTATTAAATATAGTTAATGGTAACTTTAGACTTGTCAAGAGTTGACAGAAAAGCCCAAGGCCCATTGGAGCTAGTGTCTTATTGGTCATTTTCGGTCCCACTCCAAGCGACACACAAGAGCCCAATTGGAATGGCCCAAAAGGCTAGCCCAATTAGATAATAAATTATATATAAGGAGAGAAACATACAGAATTTCATTAAGGTTTTTAGAAGTCTCTTTTTATAAGTGTTTTCATTAAGAACATACAAGGAATGAAATGGTTTGTATATGAGTGTTGGACACTCTCCTATTCTCTCATTGGAAACTGATTGAGAGACCACACTTCTTGGGCATTAAGTGGAATTGGAGTGAAGATTAAAAGTGTTCTCAAGTACTTATAGTCTTTGGTTTTGAATTTCACCGCACCAAGGTATGCTTTCTTGTTCTTAAATTCTGAAACTTACATAGTACATGGTATCAATTGCGAATGAAATAGATTCGTTAATTTTCCACTGCGCATATTTTGTATGAGATACAAACACGTATTTTCCATGTGTTTTTCCAACAATTTGCTAAAGCTTGGTGTTGGGAATTATTGGAGCATATCCAAAATCTTTAAGAGGCTATAAGTGGCCATGGACACTTGATCTTGCGGTTGGCGAAGCAAGATACATCTACATTAGTAAGGAGGAAGGATTGTTGCAATCAGTTGCTAACAAGACAATAGGGAGCTCAAATACATTTACATTACTTTGGTTGGAGAATTTTGTAAGTGTAATGTATTGCAAATATTCTTACTAGGGGATTGGTTGGTGCTATAGCTTTGAAATGCTTTTTGACTATTGTGAGATTTCTCTTCATAAACACGTCTTCATGTTTGGGTGCGTGTGTTTATGGGATTTGCTACTTGTGTTTGTTTATCCAAGAATAAATTAATTGGCTAAATAATTAATTGAGCTTAATTGTAAAATTGGCTTAAAATTGGTATTAACCATAAATTTTTGGGTGTTTAAACCAGAATTTTTGTTTTTCATAATATAAATGAATGACAAGCAAGTAATCATATCTGAGAGTAAAATAAAAAAGAATGGAAAAGAATCATTTTATAATAACAACACTATTATACATCTCATTTTATGCAAAGTCAGAAAATATTATTCATATTAGTTTAAAAAGTAAAAAATAAAAATAAAAATAAATTAAAGCACTAAAAGCAAACAAATCATGACTGTTAGGTTCTAAAAGTTTAAAACAATTGGCAAATTGTGAACACAAACTTGTCTAGATATAGATCCTAGAGTCTATAGGTATTATTAGACAATTCTCAAGGTGATTCAAGTCAAGATTCAATAACATACAATCTGTAGAAAGAAGAATTCAAAATCTGCCTGGTTCGACTGATCAAGAGACAGGCTCAATCGATTGAAATATGTATCTGCAGAATTTTAAGTTCGGCCCAAAAGCAGTTCAATCCCAAAAAGGATTAGGGTTTCAGATCTACTTCTCCTAGTATATAAAGGAAACCCTAAGCACGTTTTTAATAGGTTTTTCAGAGAGAAGAGTGTGACTCTTTTGTAGATCTAGGGTTTTGTACCCAAAAGCTCTCTAAAATCTTTGAAGTATTGTGTGTTGAATCTTCTATGAGATCTAGAGGTGTTTACCTTCATACACACACATTGAATTATCAAAATCAAGATTCACATCTAGAACTTGATGGTTGTTTCAGTTGTTGCATAAAGAACTTTGATGAAGATCTTCAACCTTTGAGTGGAGTCTCAAAGTCACAAGTAGGAGAACTTGTGATTGTTGCAAATTAAAGAAAGAAGTAGTCTGTGGACTCAGAGTTGTTACGTGGTCGTGGTAGTAAGTTTTCTACAAGAGGTAGCAATAGGATGTTAGTGGTCTAAGTTCTATTGTAAAAATTTCAATTCTTTCATAGTGGATCTGTTTTCACCTTGAGGATAGCTAGGTTAAATTCGCCCCAGGTTTTTTACCGGTTAGGTTTTCCTGAGTTATCATATCGTTGTGTTGTTTATTTTTCCGCATTATTTACATGACATGATATTATTGTGTTAACCTAGATCTGAATAATTTATCTAAGTAAACACTTGGCTAAATAACTAGGTTAATCAACTTGTGTTAAGGGGTCTAAAAATGTACAATGACTTAAAAATATAACTCATTTGGTACAATGCTTTTCTTTTGTTGTTATCATAACTCTACTATTGAACCAAACCAACAATGCTCCACAACTAACTTCTTCAACAATAGTATTTTTCTATTTGGGGAGAGGCTCATCTCTAATTTAGGAATATCTTATTTCCTTTCATTTTTAAATAGATGAGTGACATGTGGGAAATAAATTCAACAGTTAGAAAATCCATCACTTTCTGATCTCTCTCTTGCCTTTCTCCTTCACCATAAATCATGGTCACCGACAGCACAAATCTGCCACTATGACTCATGATGCCGCCAAGTCTCCGCCGCTACCTTGTTGCCATTAAAAGCCACAGCCATTGTAGGTACAAAACTTTTAGGTTCTAAAGATTTAGGATTAAATGTTTAGATTCCTATTTTGTTTATGTTGGCAAACCGAGAACAAGGTGTTAGACATTGCTTAAGGTGGTACAAATCAAGTTTCAAGAACATCCAAACTACAGAAAGAAGAGTTCAAGTTCAGTGAAGCTCAACTAATCGAGAATTTGATTTGATTGACCAAAAATTGCAGTAAATCAGTTTTTGTAGAATTTTAAATCAGGCCTAAGCCCGAGAAAACGTTTAGGGTTTCATTCCAACACTCCTAAGTATAAAAGGAAAACCCTAACTACCTTTCAAAGACACTTGGAAGACTTGTGAGTTACTCCTATGAGATTTGAGAGGTTTTGTAACCTTCTAACTCCATAAATGTCTACTGGAGCAAGATCTACAATCAAGTACTGGTGGAATCTAGTTGCTGCTACATGATTAACAACTAATGACCTGAAACCTTTGAGTGGGATCTCAAAATCATAAGCGTGGGAGCTTGTGTGCTTCAAATCCAAGAGAGAAGAGTCCGTGGAGTCAAAGCTTGCATGTGGTTGTGTCAGTAAGTTGTACTAGCGGTAGCAATTGGTTTAGGATTAAATCTTTTGTAAACTTCAATTCTTTCTAGTGGATTTGTTTACCTTGAGGATAGTTAGGTCAAATCTTCCCCAGGTTTTTACTTTGACTGAGTAATCATATATGTGTGCTATTTTTATTTTCCACTGTGCATGATATGATCTATTACTATTTAACCTAGATCTCATAATAAACCTAAGTAAAAAATTGTCTAATATTTTTAAACAATTTATTTTAAGGGGTCTAAAGAAACAAACAAGTCGTATTAGAGCGGGTTAGCTCTTGATTAGGTAGTTTACCTTGAGTTGATCCTTGACCCCTGCTGTCATGGAACACGGTCACTCTTTTGTGATCCCTCCCCATTTCGATGGGAACAACTATGCCTATTGGAAAGTAAGGATGAAAGCCTTCTTGAAATCTCTAGATGAGAGAGTGGCTTTATGAGGAAAATGGTTTAGAGAGACCTACCACTGCTGTAAGTGAATGACTTACTACTCAAAAAGAATCGGCAAGCTTTAATAGCAAAGCTATGAATGCTATATTCAATACCATTTCTATGGAAGAATTTAAAAGGATTTCTAATGTAGAGGTTGCTCACACTGCCTAGAACATCCTACAAACTGTGCATGAAGGCACTAAAGCAGTAAAGATTAATAAACTACAACAGTTAATCTCTAGGTTTGAAAGCATTAGAATGGCAGATGATGAGACTTTTGATGAGTTCTATGTCAAACTAAATGACATAGTGAACTGAACCGTTAATTTCAGTGAAGTATATGATCAACCTAAGATTGTTAAGAAGATACTTAGATCCTTAATTGAGGACTTTAGACCCAAAGTCATTGTCATAACTGAAAGCAAAGATGTCGATACTATTCCTGTAGATGAGCTTGTAGGATCTCTTCAATCCTATGAGTCTAACTTACCCAAAACTAGCAAATCCAAATCTATGGCTTTAAAATCTAGTGATGATGTAGAAGATTAAGGATTTGATGATGAAATCTCTTCTACAGAGATTGCTTATCTTGCTAAGAACTTCAGAAACTTTCTGAGAAACAATAATAGTGTTAGGATATGTGTGCCCTTTAAATCCTATTGTATGATGCTATGTATGAAATTATGTATGATTTAATGTTATGATTAATAAAGTTGTTGTGTTATTATCTAAAATAATGGTAACATGAATATTTAGACATTATCATATAGTCCATGAGATGCATAGTATGTGATTTATATGATTTAGTCACAAAAGATATAAATCATAAGTTCTTTGTAAACTCAGAATTTTAGTTCATAGTCGGTGATGAAATTGGGCATTTCATCTACGAAGACTATAGCATATCAACTAAGATGATTTGTCTTGATCATGGAAGTGGAAACTTCTAGTTGATATATTGATATGATTTAAGAGTTAAAACATATTGAACTGGACCGTTATGAGATTTATTATTTATTAACGACTGTCAAATGAATAATAAATCTCACGACTTCTATTTACATAAACTCTCAATTCTAAGAGAATAATGAACCTGATCATGAAGTGTAGGTTGCTTTGATATATCAGGATTGAAATCTAAAGTCACGATCAAAACCTCAGTATGTTGGGCAACCACACTTAATGTTGAAGGAACATATATTCTCAAGATGGAATTTATAATATCTTAACGGAGATATAAAATATTTCCTTGAGATAAGTTTAACAGGTTGGGTTATTCAGAGTGTTAGGCCTAACCACTTTAGTAAGAAGTTACTAAAATATATATTTATGAAATTTGATTTCATAAAAATATGATGAATAACTTAAAGGATCCAACAATTGGTATCAGAGCGGTCTTGCATTTTGAATTTGTATAACATGTTTTGTGAGTTTTGGAATCGAAGATAGTAATTTCATGATGTTAGAAGATTCTACAATCAATTTTCTGCATGGTTATTGAAATTATTGTTTGATAAAAACTAATATTGATGTTATGATGTTGTTTAAGTTTGATATTGTTAAGGACATATTTGATGTAATTGGCTAATCTTTTGACAAAATGCACTTTACTTGTAATTGGGTAGATCTAGGATGGTTTAAGACTTCAAGAAACATGTTGTTAACGTCAAGTGTCAAAGCTATGCAAATCTGTCCAAGAAACAAGTGAAGAAGTGATTTTCATTAAAATTCGACAGATGTCTCGATAGAAGCCTATTTATTGAGATGTAATGTTGAAACTTGACCGAAGCTCGACATAAGCTGTATCTGTCGAGAATTACGAAATTAGAATTTTCAAATCTAATTACACGTATATCCTTGAGTAATTTTGTAGAGTTTGTTTTCTTACGACCCTAGACATATATACAGATTATTTTAAGAGCCGTCACAAGGGACCCAAGGGTATTGAAAACATAATACACGCATATTGTGACTGGAGACAGAAATTGTTCTATTTCATCATTCACTTTATAGAAGCTATTGCATCTTTGCCCTAAGGGTTTTGTGACCAAGGAGCTTCTTGATCTTCATGTTAATGAACTGAAAAACTTTGCCGTCAACAATCTTCCTCAAGTTGGTGAGTGAGTAACGTACTGGGATTCGTGCAGAAGAGTTAGTCACGTATTGGGATCCGTGCATCATTGGTTAGTCACGTACTAGGATTCGTGCATTGAACGGATAGATTGCCGCTACAATACAAGTTCGATTGGGCATTGGAGTAAGGGTTCAACTGTAGGTTGATATTAAGTACTAGGATTCCTTTTACTTGTAACCTCTTGTTTTGATAATAGTGGATTCTCGGGAGTGGTGGCCTCAAATTCACCCGATGGGGTTTTGCCTTGATGGTTTTCCCTACTCTTAAACAAATCACCTATATCAAATTTATTTTCTGCTTCATTTAACTTAATTGGTGATTTGTTTGTGCTACCATGCTTATTGCATATTAAATTAATTTAATTAATTAATTTGGATAATTAATTAATTAATTTGCCAAAGGGGTCAATATGTTTTTGGCCTATCAAGTGGTATCAGAGTGGGCATACTTTGATTAGGGTTAATTTTTGCTGTGTGATCCATTAACCCCTGTTTGTCATAAATAGAGAACAATCTCTTATTATACCTCTATTTGATGGTACTAACTATGCATACTGGAAAGTACACATGAGAACTTTCTTGTAGTCTTTAGATTAAAAGGTGTGGCAAGCTATGGAGATTGGCTGGACTAAGCCAAAGGAAGCATTGGCTGATTGGGATGATGCCGAGATCAAAGTGGCAAACTTCAACTAAAGAGCATTGAATGCCATTTTTAGTGTGGTCACCAATGAGGAATTCAAGAAGATATCCTCTATTGATATTGCAAAGGAAGGATGGACTATTCTTTAGGCAACCTATGAAGGGACTAAGGCTGTCAAGGATTCAAAGCTCCAAAGGCTCACTACTAGCTTTTAGGAGATAAAAATGAAGGAGGATGAGTCGTTTGATGAGTTCTATGCCAAGCTGAAGGACATAGTCAACTCAGCTTTTGATCTTGGGGAAACCATTCCCGAACCCAAGGTTGTAAGAAATGTGCTAAGGTCTCTGCCTGAGAGATTTAATGCCAAGATCATTGCAATTGAAGAATCAAAGGATATTGATTCTGTTCCTTTAACGGAGCTAGTTGGCAACTTGCAAACTTATGAATTGAGTTTGACTAGAATTGGGAAGCAAGAGCATGGCACTAAAGGCCAAAAGTAATGAAACTGATGAGTCCTTTGATGATGAAGATTCCAAGATGAAATCCTACATCACTAGGCAGTTTAAGAAGTTCATGAAGAATGCCAACTCGAAAGGATTTGATAAGGACCGTAAGCAATCTAGTTCTTCTCATTTTAAGAGCCATGACAGAGGAAAGAAGGATGCTAAGGATAGCGGTCTGTACAATATTCCTTTCGGACCAAAGTGCTTCAGATGTCAAGGCTTTGGACACATGAAAAAAGAATGTCCAACATATCTCAAGTCAGTTCGAAAAAGCATGGCTCTTGTTGCTACCTTGAGTGACATCGAACTTTATACTGAGTTAGATGACAGTGTTGATGAGAGAATCTAGAGTGCTTTCACTGCCATAGTGGGTCCTACTGAGGGGATCATAGAAGAAGTGGATGAAGAAGAGGACTTGGGGGAATCCAAGTTCTAGAAAATGGATGACTAGGATGACATCCATACAGCCTATGCAAAGTTATACAAGGTGTTTATTAGGACATATGTGATTCATGTTAGGAACATATGTCAACATTTTATGTAATTGGCTAATCCTTTGACAAAATGCACTTTACTTGTAATTGGGTAGATCTAGGATGTGTTTAATACTTCAAGGAACAAGGTTTCAAGTTCAAGTGTTCAAGCAATGAAAGTCTGTCCAAGAATCAAGTAAGAAAGTGCTGGATTTTAAATCTAGATAGTTAGCTCGATAGCTAGTATCTATCGAGATTTAAAAGCTGCTGAAGCCTGTGACTCGACAGTTGTCTCGATAGATGGCTATCTATCGAGATTTATGAAATTTAGTTTTTCAGGGTTGTTTTTCATCCAATCTGTGAATGTATGTTTGGGTTTTCTTTTCTCATAACCCTAAACATATATAAGAATTATTTTAAGGGCCGTCAAAGGTTATACAAGTTGCATAAGTATAGAGTAAAGTTTTGTTCATGCAAATTATGACCAGAAACCTAGTCTGCCCTAGTTCATCTTGAAGAAGCTGCTGTGTTTGTACACCGTAGGATTTTGTGAGCAAGCAACTTCATGATCTTCATTGTGTGATGAACTAAAGAACTTTGCAGCCAACATCCTTCTCAAGTTGGTGATCAAGTCGCATACTGGGATCCGCACATCTTTTAGTTAGTCACGTACTAGGATGTTAGGATGTGTGCCCTTAAATCCTATGACATTATGTATGATGCTATGTTGTGATTAATAAAGTTGTTTTATTATTACAATGTTTCATGCATCTTAGATGTGTGTTTACCTTATTGCAATGATTGTGTGCTAGTAGGTTTGGATTGGGTTGAGGCAATGATGTATTTACTATTGCATATCACATGCTCATGCATACGTACCTTACATTCTCTATATTTTTATATATTGATTGTGATTGGTGCTTCTCTGTGTGTTTCTCTCTCTCCCTCTCTTCTTGTTTCAGTTAGTTGCTTTATGGCACCTAAACAAAAATCCACTCCGTCCTAGAACCCTCCTCATTTCGGGGCATCCTCTTCTTCTAATCCTACTCCCTCTCATATTCAGTTCCATGATGATAAACCCGCAAGGAATTTTCGGAGAAATTTTCTAGATGAGGCATTCATTCGGATCGCTAAGTCATTTTGTTGGACTTTTCTGACACTGACCTACCCACTGTCATTCACAGTAGGGGTTGGGAATCACTGTGTGATGTCCCGGTCACTTGTCCATCCGTGCTTATTCAAGAGTTCTACTCCAACATGCATGGATTTGATTATTCAATACCTTATTTTTCTACTCACGTTTGAGGTATGCGTATCGTGGTCACACCGGATATAGTATCCGATGTGTTCCATGTCCCTAGGATAGTGCATCCTGACTACCCTTGTTGTGATCATCTTAAGACCGTGTCTAAAGATGAGCTTATGTCCTCCTTTTGCTAGCGTCCTTCTGATTGGGGTGATTGTCAGTTCACTCTTTGTTCGGCCTTTACTAAAGGTCCTAGGTTCATTAACATGGTTATGAACTTTGTTTTGCATTCTCTCTTTCATTATAACTCCATTACAGAGCCTCGAACTCGGTTTTTATTATCCCTCATTGAGCATCTTACCATAGACTTCCTCTCTCATTTCATTCTTTCCTTCATAGATGTGTATAGGGATACGACGACCCGCGATAAGCTCATTTTCCCTTCGGCTATCACAAGGATTCTATGCCATTTTTCTGTTCTCTTTCCCATTTCCAACCACTTCCATGTTATGTGTGCCATGGATGCCGCTACCATTAAACGGAGCGAGGTGCAGCTACGTTCGAGGTGGTTCGGGTCGACAGTTCCTTCAGTTTCTACAGCTCCATCCATATTCGCTCCCTCTTCTTCTACAGGCGGTGTGACTCTCGAGGACATTATGGCATTGATGGAAATATGCATGTGTGCAGCGGAAAAATAAATGGATCTACTTCATTCATAAAAGTTAACATGTACTATATAAGTTTCAGAATTTAAGAACAAGAGAGTGTACCTTAGAGTGATGAATTTCAAAATCGAAGATTAAAATCACTCGGGAATACTTTCAATCTTCACTCCAATTCCACTAACGCCCAAGATGTGTGGTCTCTCAATCAGTTCCAAAGGGAGAAGGTCAAAGAGTGTGTAAGACTTCTTACACCACTTCACAATCGTGTTCTTACAATTCTCTACAAAAAATTATGTATGTTTCTCCCTTTGTGTCTAACCGATTATCTAATTGGGCTGGCCTTTTGGGCCTTTCCAATTGGGCATAAGTGTGTGGCTTGGAATGGGACCAATTAGACACTAGCTCCAGTGGGCCTTGGGCTATCCGTCAACTCTTGACAAGTCCAAAGTTACCATTAACTATATTTAATACCACTATGTAAATATAGTTGCACTCTAGGCCTTATCTATAAATTATATCCCAAGACTTTATTGTACATGCAACCCTTTCATAAAATACTGTAGTAACACAAAATCATGAGTGTAGACTGCCACTTTGTAAATTACTACATCTTATCTTTGAGTACCCGGTTTAATCTTTTAAGTTATTCATCATATATTTATGAAATCCAATTTTATAAATATATACTCTAGTAACTATTTACTAAAGTAGTTAGGCCTAACATTCTGAATAACAAACCCATTAAACTTATCTCAAGGGAATATTTTGTATCTCTGTTAAGAGACTATGAATTCCATCTTGAGAATATATGTTCTATCAACATTAAATGTGGTTGCCCAACATACTGAGGTTTTGACCGTAACTCTAGATCTCACTCCTGATATATCAAAGCAACCTACACCTTATGATCAAGTCCATTATTCTTTTAGGATTAAGAGTTCATGCAAATATAAGTCGTGAGTTTATTATTCATTTGACAGTCATTGGAAGAATAATAAATCTCACACGATCCAGTTCAATATGTTTTAACTCTTATAACATATCAACATACCATCTAGAAATCTACATTTTCATGATCAAGACAAATTATCTCAGTTGATATGTTATAGTCTTCGCAAATGAAATGCCTAATTTTCATCACCGACTATGAACTACATTTTGAGTTTACAAGAAACTTGTGATTTACATCTTCTGTGACTAAATCACAAAAATCACATACAATGCATCTCATGGACTACATGGTAATGTCCCAATATTCATGTTACCATTATTTTTAGATAATAATAAAATAACTTTATTAAACACAACATTAAGTCATACATAATAAAATACATAACATCATACAATAGGATTTAAGAGCACTAATCCTAACAGGCACAACTTGTGCGCATTGTTGGAAAAAACTAGTTTTGTATCTCATACAAAACACATAGCGGAAGCAACAAACAATGATCTATTTCATCATGATTGATAACGTGCACTATGTAAATTTCAAAATTTAAGAACAAGATAGCGTATTTTGTTGTGGTGAAATTCAAAACCAAAGATTGAAGTACTTGGGAATACTTTTAATCTTCACTCCAATTCCACTTTACGCCCAAGAAGTGTGGTCTCTCAATCAGTTTCCAAAGGGAGAATGAAATTGTGTCTCACTCTCTCTCTTTTTCTTTTTTTATCTCTAATAAAAAATTCTGTATGTTTCCCCCTTTATAACTAACTAAGTATCTAATTGGGCTGGCCTATTGGGCCTTTCCAATTGGGCTTTAGTGTGTGGCTTGGAGTGGGACCAAAAGGGACCAATAGGACACTAACTCCAATGGGCCTTGGGCTTTTCCGTCAACTCTTGACAAGTTCAAAGTTAGCATTAAGTATATTTAATACCACTATATAAATATAATTGCACTTTAGGCCTTATTAATAAATTATATCTCAAGACTTCATTATACATGCAACCCCTTCATAAAATATTTGTAGTAATACGAAGTCATAAATATAGACTGCCACTTTTAAAATTACTACATCTTAATCCTTGAGTACCCGGTTTGATCCTTTAAGTTATTCATCATATATTTATGAAATCCAATTTCATAAATATATACTTTAGTAACTCTTTACTAAAGTGGTTAGGCCTAACACTCTGAATAACCAAACCCATTAAACTTATCTTAAGGGAATATTTTATATCTCCGTTAAGAGATTATGAATTCCATCTTGAGAATATATGTTCCATCAACACTAAATGTGGTTGCCCAACATACTAAGGTTTTAATCGTTACTTTAAATCTCATTCCTGATATATCAAAGCAACCTGCATTTCATGATCAGGTCCATTATCTTCTCATGATTAAGGGTTCATGTAAATAGAAGTCGTGAGATTTATTATTCATTTGACAGTCGTTAGGAGAATAATAAATCTCACAGCGGTCCAGTTCAATATGTCTTAACTCTTAAAACATATCAACATATCAACTAGAAGTCTCTACTTCCATGATCAAGACAAATCATCTTAGTTGATATGTTATTGTCTTTGCAGATGAATGCCCAATTTCATCACCGACTACGAACTATAAATTATGAGTTTACAAATAACTTGTGACTAAATCACATAAATAACATACTATGCATCTCATAGACTATATGATAATGTCTCAATATTCATGTTACCATTATTTTAGATAATAATAAAACAACTTTATTAAACAGAATATTAAGTCATACACAATGTCACATAGAATGTCATACATAATATCATACATAGCATCATACAATAGGATTTAAGGGCACTAATCCTAACAATCTCCCACTTGCCCTAAAGATTATTATGGACTAATCTAACTCCCATTCCCTCCAAATGTGACTCGAAAATCCTTTGAGGTAAGGCTTTGGTAAAAGGATCTACTAGATTATTTGCACTTTCAATCTTTGCTACCACTACATCTACACGAGCAACAATATCTCGAATGATGTGGTACTTTCTCTCAATGTGCTTTTCTTTTCTTGTGATTTCTTGGATCTTTGGATTGAGCAACCGCTCCACTATTGTCACAAAACAATGTGATGGAAATTCGCTCCATTCTTATAACACCAAGATCAGAAAGGAATTTCTTGAGCCAAACAGCTTCCTTTACTGCTTCACAAGTAGCAACGTACTCCTGAAGTAGATTTTCTAAAATCTAGATCCGATTGCTTAACATGATTGCTTAACACTCCTCCTGAAGTGGATTTTCTGAAATCTAGATCCGCAATACAAGATTGCTTAACACTCCTCCAACTTATGGCTCTACCTCCCAAGGTGAAAACACATCCTGAAGTGGATTTTCTGAAATCTAGATCCGATTGAAAATCTGAATCTGTATAGCCAATGGGAATCAAATCCTCACTATGGTAAACAAGCATATAATCTCTCATTCTCCTAAGATACTTGAGAATATGCTTTACAACTTGCCAATGTTTTGGTCCTAGATTTGATTGATATCGGCTAACCATGCCAACTGAATAACAAATATCTGGTCTAGTACAAAGCACGACATACATGAGACTTCCCACTGCAGAAGCATAAGGAACTTGTCTCATCATATTTTCTTCTTCTTGAGTCTTAGGCCTTTGGTCATCAGATAGAGGAACTCCATGTCTAAAAGGAAGCAATCCTTTCTTCGAATTTTGCATGTTAAACCGTTTTAGGTCCTTATCCATATATCTAGCTTGTGATAAGCCTATCATCTTATTATTGCGATCTCGCCAAAGCTTGATCCCTAGAATAAAGTTAACCTCACCCAAGTCTTTCATATCAAATTGGCTTGGCAACCAAATCTTTACTGATGACATTACCCCTACATCATTCCCAATGAGTAGAATATCATCAACATAAAGCACTAGGAACATTACTACTTTATCTCGATGTCTTTTGTACACACATGGTTCATCAAGATTTTTTTTAAAACCAAATGACTTGATTGCTTAATCAAATCTGATGTTCCATGACCTAGATGCTTGTTTAAGTCCATAAATGGACCTTTTCAACTTGCATACCATATGTTCTTGGTTCTTTGCTATGAAACCTTCCGGTTGCAATATGTAAATTTCTTCTTCAAGATTGCCATTAAGAAATGCAGTCTTGACATCGATTTGCCAAATCTCATAATCATAATGAACAGCAATGGATAAGAGAATTCTGATAGACTTAAGCATGGTTACTGGCGAAAAAGTTTCATCATAATCAATACCTTCTTTTTGTGTATACCATTTCGCCACTAGTCTTGCTTTAAAGGTTTCAACCTTTCCATCTATCCCTCTCTTCCTCCTGTAAACCCATTTGCAACCAACAGGTTTAATGCCGTTAGGCGCCTTTACAAGATCCCATACATGATTGGAATACATAGAATCCAATTCAGATTTCATAACTTGGACCCAATGATGTGCATCTATATCATTTATTGCTCATCATAAGTGTAAGGATCTAATTCAACCTCTTCTGAGATAGATTCATAAGTTTCTCCCAAACCTATAAATCTCATAGGAGGCCAAACAATTCTCCCACTACGACGAGGCATCTGTGTACTAGACATCTCATGAGTAATATCTTGTGGTGTATCCAATACAGCCACATCATCCCTAGTTTCATCCATTGATTGTTCAACTACAGGTTCATCTATTTCAGCCAAAACAACTTTACTCCTAGGATTAAAGTTATTCACATAATCATCCCCCAAGAATTTGGCATGGGTGCTAACAAATACTTTGTTATCCTTATGATTATAGAATGAATAACCCTTGGTTTCTTTTGAATACCCTAAAAACATATATACTTCCGTTTTAGCTTCCAACTTATCAGACTTCCCTTCCAACACATGTGCTGGACATCTCCAAATGTGGAGATATTTCATACTAGGCTTGCACCCACTCCACAATTCCTTGGGTGTGTTGGGAACAGATTTTGATGGAACCAAATTCAAAAGATGCATAGCAGTTTTTAGTGCATATCCCCAAAAAGAAACTGTTAAAGTTGAGTAACTCATCATGGACCTAACTATTTCCAAAAGAGTCCTATTCCTTCTTTCCACTACACCATTTTGTTGGGGAGTTCTAGGTGCAGTCAATTGGGAGACAATCTCATTTTGAATTAGGTAATCCTTGAAATCCCCAAGAAGGTATTCGTCACCTCGATCAAGTCGAATGGCCTTTATGTGTTTGCCCAATTGATTTTCAACTTTAGCCCTAAACTCTTTGAACTTTTCAAAGGTTTTGGACTTCCGTCTCATTAGGTACACATAACCATATCTTGAGTAATCATCCGTAAGAGTGATGAAGTACTCATAACCTCCTTTTTCTTGGGTTGACATAGGACCACATACATTTGTATGAACTAATTCAAGCAACTCTTGGGCTCTTCTACCTTTTGCATTAAAAGGTTGTTTGGTTATTTTACCTTCCAAACAAGATTTGCAAACTGGAAATCCATCAAAGTCCATGGGCTGTAAAAGTCCATCTTTGATTAGTCTTTGAGTCCTATTTGAATTAATATGACCCAAACGCTAGTGCCATAGATATGCATCACTAGTAGAAGGAAACTTTCTCTTTAATGATTTTACATGAGAGCTACTATCTAATTTAGAATTGTATAATTCATGCTTGTCAGGAGTTAAAATATAAAGACCATCCACAATATTGCTAGAACAGATAAACATTTTATCCTTCTTTATTACAACATTGTCTTTAAAGATAACATAATATCCATGTTTACCTAAGTAAGTTGCAGAAATTAAATTCCTACGAACATTAGCTACATACAAACAGTCTTCCAATATTAAAACTCTAGACTTAAAACACAAATTAAACACTCCAACAGCTTCAACCGGAATCTTGCTCCCATCACCCAAAGTAAGACATAGTTCTCCCTCATTCAACTTTCTGGTCTCCTGGAACCCCTGCACGGAATTGCACATATGATTAGTACAACCTGAATCCACACACCAGGAATCCATTGGATTCTGTACCAAACATATTTCAAGAAGAAATGAACTTTTCATACCCTTATTCTTGGCAGCCTTGAATGTTGGACAATTCCTCTTCCAATGTCCTTTCTCACCACAATAGAAACACTTTCCTTTGGTTTTCTTTCCTTTGTTGGCAACTCCTAAGGCAATTTGTTTACTATCTTGCTTGGTGAAGTCCTTCTTCTTCTTCTTCTTACCCTTGCCTTTCGACTTAGGTTGAGAAGTAGAAGCTTCACCCACATTGACTTCAACACTAGAAGTACCAAGGATGCCTTCCACCGCCACTAACTCATTCATTAATTCAGAAAAAGAATAAATCTTTTTGTTTATATTATAATTGAGTCTGAATTCCTTGAATGAATCCGGTAGTGACTGGAGTATCATATCCACTTGGGATTCTCCATCAATGTCGGCACCTAAAACTTCTAATGTGTTCAGATTAACAATCATCCTAAGACAATGCTCCCTCACTAAACTTCCTTCAGCCATTTTGGTATTATAAATTTGTCTCATAGTTTCTTGCTTTATAGAACGGCCTTGCTCACCAAACATCTCCTTTAGACTAAGCATTATGTCCGAAGCAAGTTCTACATCTTGCATTTGATGCTGTAGAACATTTGAAATAGATGCTAGGATATAATACTTAGCCATCTCATTAAATTTCTGTCAACGATCATATCGCTGATTTTCCTCAAGAGGAGCATCTAATGAAGGAAAGCTAGGACATAGTTGAGTAAGCACATATTTGTGCTCTTCAGCAGTAAGAACAATGTCCAAATTTCTTTTCTAGTTAACATAGTTGGATCCAGTCAATTTGTTTTGGTTAAGAATAGCAACAAATGAGCTAAAAGATGCCATGATTTAAATCTGAAAATAATAGACATGAATATAATGGACATTATCAATTTAGCATATAAGCATATAATATGGAACCTTAATAAAACCATAAAATAATATATGCAACGAAAACCCAATCCATGTCTATAATTCCTTGGTAGCAAGTTTATTATAAACACATTAATTGGTTGAGAACTATTCTCATTATTTATGTTATCATGATAACTCTTATCAAACACTAACAATATGCCGTATTACCTTTAGCCTCTAAGTAATAATGACATAGCTCATTTGGGAGGTTAACATTACACTTAGTTTAGTGTACACCATTATCTAGAGTCATGTATAGTCACATTTCATCTCCCTTTTATAGTGTTTAAAGTTGTAGTACCATGAAACAAAACACCTTCCTTTGGTATCGCGAGGCATATAGCCAAGACGAGGTATTTGTCCACACTACTTTAAACGGGTAAGTTCAATCTTATAGTACTATGAAGTAAACACCCTCTTTTGGGATCGCGAGGCATATACGCCAAAACGAGGTGTTTACCCCACATTACTATGAACCGACAATGGAGACCGTGAGATCCAACCCTTGTATCTCTCTCCCACTAGATATTTTAAATTTAAGGTTTTTAAGATCAAGAACCATAATAATGCTAGAAACCCTTGAAAAACATAATCCTAATCTCATTAGGAATAAATTTCATTAAACTAGCATTAACATATATAAATATATATAATATAAAATAAACCCATATTACATTATAAAAATCCATATTATATTATATATAATATAATATACGGATTAATATAAGTAATATATAATTATTATATTATATATATATAACTTACAAATCGTAAGAATTCTTTGCTTTAATATATGCAAGATGGCCAATCTCATCCAATCCGTATCATCCAATGCTTTAATTTATGCAAGACAAAAGAATCCTTGAATAGCCAAGCCATGAAAAAAATGCAAGCCATGCAATCCATGCAATTGCATTAAGTCCAAGCCGTGCAAAAAATGGGTAAAGCGGTGCATTACAGTTACTTCAACATGACAGTTATATCCAATCCGTTAATCATCAATCAATGCAATCCGTACAAACTTGGTGAAATAACAATCAATGCATCAACACAAGTTTTCAATGCATTAAAATAATACTTCCAGTGGTTTGGCATGGATCCAATTAAGACACGGCCCAAATGAATAACTACTTTTCAAGGGCAGTTATTATCAAAAGACTACTTTTGTTAATATACGGCTCCTCTTCATTATATCCCTATGATGCAAAAAATTGAAACACAAAGATAACGGCTTTCTAAAATTCTAAAATCCAATCACACGCTATACAATCATGATATGAAAACTTGGCTCTGATACTAATTGTTGGAAAAAACCGGTTTTGTATCTCATGCAAAACACATAGCGAAAGCAACAAACAAGGATCTATTTCATTCATGATTGATAACGTGCATTATGTAAATTTTAGAATTTAAGGACAAGATAGCGTACCTTGGTGTGGTGAAATTCAAAACCAAAGATTGAAGTACTCGGGAATACTTTTAATCTTCACTCCAATTCCACTTTACGCCCAAAAAGTGTGGTCTCTCAATTAGTTTCCAAAGGGAGAATGAAAGTGTGTCTCACTCTCTTTCTTTTTCTTTTTTTATCTCTAATAAAAAATTTTGTATGTTTCTCCCTTTATAACTAACTGGTTATCTAATTGGGCTGGCCTATTGGGCCTTTTCAATTGGGCTTTAGTGTGTGGCTTGGAGTGGGACCAAAAGGGACCAATAAGACACTAGCTCCAATGGGCCTTAGGCTTTTCTGTCAACTCTTGACAAGTCCAAAGTTACCATTAAGTATATTTAATACCACTATATAAATATAATTGCACTCTAGGACTTATTAATAAATTATATCTCAAGACTTTATTATACATGCAATCTCTTCATAAAATATTCGTAGTAATACAAAATCATAAATATAGACTGCCACTTTGAAAATTACTATATCTTAATCCGTGAGTACCCGGTTTAATCCTTTAAGTTATTCATCATATATTTATGAAATCCAATTTCATAAATATATACTTTAGTAACTCTTTACTAAAGTGGTTAGGTCTAACACTCTGAATAACCAAACCCATTAAACTTATCTCATTGGAATATTTTATATCTTCGTTAAGAGATTATGAATTCCATCTTGAGAATATATGTTCCATCAACACTAAATGTGGCTGCCCAACATATTGAGGTTTTGACCGTCACTTTAGATCTCACTCTTGATATATCAAAGCAACCTACACTTCATGATCAGGTCCATTAGCCTCTCAGGATTAAGGGTTCATGTAAATAGAAGTCGTGAGATTTATTATTCATTTGACAGTTGTTAGGAGAATAATAAATCTCACAGTGGTCCAGTTCAATATGTCTTAACTCTTAACACATATCAACATATCAACTAGAAGTTTTCACTTCCATGATCAAGACAAATCATCTTAGTTGATACGTTATAGTCTTCGCAGATGAAATGCCCAATTTCATCACTGACTATGAACTATAAATTCTAAGCTTACAAAGAACTTGTGACTTGTATCTTCTGTGACTAAATCACATAAATCACATACTATGCATCTCATGGACTATATGATAATGTCCTAATATTCATATTACCATTATTTTAGATAATAATAAAACAACTTTATTAAACACAATATTAAGTCATACACAATGTCACACATAATGTCATACATAAAATCATACATAGCATCATACAATAGGATTTAAGGGCACTAATCCTAACAATCTCCCACTGGCCCTAAAGACTATTGTGCACTAATCTAACTCTCATTCCCTCCAAATGTGACTTGAAAGTCCTTTGAGGTAAGGCTTTGGTAAAAGGATCTGTTAGATTATCTGCACTTTCAATCTTTGCTACCACTACATCTCCACGAGCAACAATGTCTCGGATGATGTGGTACTTTCTCTCAATGTGCTTTTCTTTCTTGTGATTTCTTGGATCTTTGGATTGAGCAACCGCTCCACTATTGTCACAAAACAATGGGATGGAAATTTGCTCCATTCTCATAACACCAAGATCAGAAAGGAATTTCTTGAGCCAAACAGCTTCCTTTGCTGCTTCACAAGCAGTAAAGTACTCAGCTTCCATGGTGGAGTCCGCAATACAAGATTGCTTAACACTCCTCCAACTTATGGCTCCATCTCCCAAGGTGAAAACACATCTTGAAGTGTTCATATTTTGAAGGATGTAGTGAGGACTTTTGTAGCTTTTTCTTTTCTCTCGAGTTTAGATACATTGTTTACGTACATTAGATCTTGTGATCATGTTGTGACAGCAAACCTTGTACTTGTTGATATATATACATTTGAGGTTGTTATTACTATTATTTCACCTTATTTTACACGTGTTGTTTCTTTTCTCTCTTTATGCACATGTTTCTTTTACCTTGATGAGTTTTGTTTAAGTGTTTCAGAAATACAGTTTGCCCAAGTCTTCCTTGCCATGAGCTCTCTTCTTGAAAAGTTTTTCAAGAGTTTGTGTTAGGATAGATTTTACTATACTTAACAAATGAGTATGAGTTGAGTGATTTATGACTTCTCTCATATGTTCATTTGTTTGTTGTGGTTTTGTCACAGATTGCCAAAGGGGGATATTTTTAGGACATATGTGATTCATCTTAGGAACATATGTCAACATTTTATGTAATTAGCCAATCCTTTTACAAAATGCACTTTACTTGTAATTGGGTAGATCTAGGATGTGTTTTATGTTGAAAAAAAACTGGTTTTGTGTCTTATACAAAACACATAGCGGAAGCAATAAATAAGGATCTATTTCATTCATGATTGATAACGTGCACTACGTAAATTTTAGAATTTAAGAACAAGATAGCGTACCTTGGTGTGGTGAAATTCAAAACCAAAGATTGAAGTACTCGGGAATATTTTTAATCTTCACTCCAATTCCACTTTACGCCCAAGATGTGTGGTCTCTCAATCAGTTTTCAAAGGGAGAATGAAAGCGTATCTCACTCTCACATACACACCATTTCTTATTATCACTGATAAAAATTCTGTATGTTTCTCCCTTTATAACTAACTGATTATCTAATTGGGCTGGCCTATTGGGCCTTTCCAATTGGGCTTTAGTGTGTGGCTTGGAGTAGGACCAAAAGGGACCAATAAGACACTAGCTCCAATGGACCTTGGGCTTTTCTGTCAACTCTTGACAAGTCCAAAGTTACCATTAACTATATTTAAAACCACTATATAAATATAGTTGCACTCTAGGTCTTATCTATAAATTATATCCCAAGACTTTATTATAAATGCAACCCCTTCATAAAATATTCGTAGTAACACAAAGTCATAAAAGTAGATTGCCACTTTATAAATTACTACATCTTATCTTTGAGTACCCGGTTTAATCCTTTAAGTTATTCATCATATATTTATGAAATCCAATTTCATAAATATATATACTTTAGTAATTTCTTACCAAAGTGGTTAGGCCTAACTCTCTAAATAACTGATCCCATTAAACTTATCTCAAGAGAATATTTTATATCTCCGTTAAGAGACTATGAATTCCATCTTGAGAATATATGTTCCATCAACACTAAATGTGGTTGCCCAACATATTGAGGCTTTGACCGTTACTTTAGATCTCACTCTTGATATATCAAAACAACCTACACTTCATGATCAGGTTCATTATCCTCTCAGGATTAAGGGTTCATGTAAATAGAAGTCGTGAGATTTATTATTCATTTGTCAGTCGTTAGGAGAATAATAAATCTCACAGCGGTCTAATTCAATATGTCTTAACTCTTAGAACATATCAACTAGAAGTCCTCACTTCCATGATTAAGGCAAGTCATCTTAGTTGATATGTTATAGTCTTCGCAGATGAAATGCCCAATTTCATCACCGACTACGAACTATAAATTCTGAGTTTACAAAGAACTTGTGACTTATATCTTCTGTGACTAAATCACATACTATGCATCTCATGGACTATATGATAATGTCCCATATTTATGTTACCATTATTTTAGATAATAATAAAATAACTTTATCAATCGCAATATTAAGTCATACATCATGTCATACATCATGTCATACATAATGTCATATATAATATCATACATAGCATCATACAATAGGATTTAAGGGCACTAATCCTAACATTTAATACTTCAAGGAACAAGGTTTAAAGTCTGTCCAAGAATCAATGAAGAAAGTGCTGAATTTTAAACCTCGACAACTAGTATCTATCGAGATTTAAAAGTTGCTGAAGCTCGTGACTCGACAGCTTTCTCGATAGATGTCTATCTGAGAATCAATTTCATCATCGACTACGAACTACAATTTTGAGTTTACAAAGAACTTGTGATTTATATCTTCTGTGACTAAATCACATACTATGCATCTCATGAACTATATGATAATGTCCTAATATTCATGTTACCAATATTTTAGATAATAATAAAACAACTTTATTAATCACAATAGTAAGTCATTCATAATGTCATACATAGCATCATACAATAGGATTTAAGTGTACACATCCTAACACAAATCACATTGTACCTACACATGTATCAAGAGTAGCAAAGAGTATTGCGTGTTGTATGTGAAAACAAAATCAAGTTTTCATAAGTGTCTACATGTTATGACGATTTGAGATATGATAAAATCACTATAATTCACACACAATCATAATTGCTTGATGGGGACTATCACCTTCGAGGTACATCCTATAACTCCCACATCTCCAAGAAGACACGCTTGCAACCATATATGAAGCATTTTGATTCTTTTTGCTTTTATTTTTCTTTGCATATTTTCTTTTGTTAAGCATATCATGCATAGGCATACAAGAGAGAGAAAAGAATTACCCAGTGATGTTAAGTTTTTGACATTGCACTTTTACTATGCCGAAGCATACAGATGTCATTTCATGATTAGCGGGCAATGCTGGTAAAATGGTTATTTATGCATTTCTCTTAGGATTTTCTAGTCCTTCCCGTAAAAAAGAGTGATACGAGTGTTAAGTACAAGAGATTACTTAATCTTACTCATCACAAACACGAGCCATAAATCTCACTTGCTTAGTTGTGCATAGAAATACCTATCTAAGCTACAAAAGATACAAAGTTTAGAAAATTTTGTTTCAATGGCCATCCAATGTACACAAGTACCAATGTACACAAAATGCACACTGTTTTTGTATATTTCTTATTTTCATTTTTTTTTATGAAAAACAAAATAAAGCAAAATTGAAAACAAGCAAACAAAAACATGTCAATCAAAGCAAAGCATAAAACTAGACTGACTCACAAAAAGAAAGCAAAACACACAAGTAATGCATACTCAAAAACAAGAAGGGGGGAAAGAGAGAAAAAGTGACTAAATCACTTGGAGGCTTTTTCCTTCCACACCTTGGAAGAACTTTTCCGTTTAGCAAACCCTTGTTCTGGCAGTGAGGGGGAAGAATTGAAACCATTCAAGTTCGATAGGAATATGAGGGCTTTGAGCAGATCTCCAAGAGGAGCAAAAGAGGATGGAAACTTATTCGGGTTTCCCGATGAGATCATATTGTTGCTCTATTGAGTGGCTAATCACTTTTAGAAATTAGGTCTAGTTACTCCCAGTGATGGTAGAGATGCTGCTTCATAGTGATGGTAGTGAAACAAAAATAGTAGTATTAGAGGAAGTAATATTAGGAGAAGAGAAATCATAACTTAAACCGGTTCGATTAGAAGCAGATTTCTAAAAGCTGAGCATCTCGTCAAGCTTTGCACTTGAAGTCTTCTCAAGCTAAGCTCTGACTTGAAATAGCTCCGCTTTAAGCTTCTGGGTCTTCTCAGCCAAGAAATTATTCTCAAATCTCAGTGCTCCAATGGTCTGATTGGCTTCATCAAACGTCGTGGAGATTTCTTCTCGTTCAAGCTCCACATCACTGAGCTTCTTGGTGACCAAACTATACAACTTCTCATGCTTTTCCGAGATTTGTATAATTTTGCATAGGCTCTGTGGATGTCATCTTGTTCATCCATCTTTTCAAACTTAGATTCCACCAAGTCCTTTTCTTCCACATCTTCAACAATCCCCTCAGTAGGATTTTCAGTGGCAATGAAGGCATTCAGGATTCCATCATCTTCATTTTCCATATTATCCTCAAGTTCCGTGATGCTCAATGTAATAGCAAGTGCCTTGCTTTTCCCAATGGTCTTGAGATACGTAGGGCACTCTTGTTTCATGTGTCCAAAACCTTGATACTCGAAACACTTAAGTCTTGGGAGAATAGTGTATTGACCACCATCCCTAACATCCTTTTCCCTTTGTCTTGGCTCTTGAACTAAGACGAACTGGACTTGATAGGCCAAGAATATATTGACCCATTGTGATGAATTAATTGATTAATTACCCAAGTTTATTAATTAATCAAATTAACATGCAATGTACGTGACAGAACAAACAAATCACCAACAAAAAATAAAATGCAGCGAAAAATAAAGTTGACACGGTGATTAGTTTACGAATGGGGAAAACATCCGAGGCAAAATACCCATCGGGTGATTTTAAGATCACCACTCCTGAGAATTCACTATTATCAAAACAAGCGGTTACAAGTAAAGGAATCCTAATACCTTATACCAACCTACAGTTGAACCCTAACCTCAATACCTAATTAGACTTGTTCTGTAGTGACAATCTCTCCTTATATTGCACGGCTCCCAGTACGTGACTAACCAAAAGATGCGCGGATCCTAGTACACAACTTTATTACCAAATTGAGAAGGATGTTGGTTACAAAATTCTTCATTTCATCACACGATGAAGATCACAAAGTTGCTTGGTCACAAAACCCTATGGTGTACAAACATAACAACTTCTTCAAGATAAACTAGGACAAACTAGGTTTTTAGTCACTTTTCGTCGCACTTGTGAAATTGTGCTCTTATGCGACTGTGCCATTTGTGACGGCCCTTAAAATAATCCTTATATATGTTTTGGGTTGTGAGAAAAGAAAGCTCAAACATACATTCACAGATTGGATGAAAATCCGATCTAGAAATCTGTTTTTCATAAACCTCGACAAATACCCTATCTATCGAGTAGCTGTCAAGCCTCGGGCTGAAACAGCTTTTTAAGCCTCGATAGATACTAGCTGTCGAGCTTTAATGAACAACACTTCTTCACTTGTTTCATGGACAAACTTGCATGGCTTTAACCCTTGAACTTGAAACCTTGTTTCTTGAAGCATTAAACACCTCCTAGATCTACCTAAATACAAGTAAAGCGCGTTTTGTCAAAGGATTAGCCAATTACATATGTTGACATATGTTACTAACATGAATCACATATGTCCTAACAGGACTACTTGCGGTATTTGTCAAATCCTTTAGCATTGGCACCCTTCATAAACTTTTTGAACTGCCTTGTAATGTAGGATTTTATTTTAGAATCTTCATTGTCAGAAGACTCATTAGTGTCACTACTCTTGGTCTTCAGTGCCATGCTCTTTCCCTTACTCGATTCCCAATCCTTGTCAAACCCAATTCATAGGTCTGTAAATTGCCAACTAGCTTTGTCAAATGAATTTTATCAATATCCTTTGCTTCTCAATTGTGGTGATCTTGGCATGAAATCTCTCGGGTAGAGATTTGAGCAGCTTTCTAACAATCTTGGGTTTGAGAATAGTTTCCCCAAGATTAAAGGCTAAGTTCACTATGTCCTTGAGCTTGATATAGAATTCATCGAACAACTCATCTTCCTCCATCTTGATCTCTTCAAAGCCTGTAGTAAGCCTCTGGAACTTTGAATCCTTGATAGCCTAGGTTCCTTCATAGGTTGTCTGGAAATGATCCATATTTCCTTGGCGATTTCGGTAGAGGATATCTTCTTAAACTCCTCATTCGTGACCGCACTGAATAAAGCATTCAATGCCTTGCTGTTGAAGTGAGCCGCCTTGATCTTAGCATTATCCCAATTGGGCGGCATTTCCTTTGGCTTGGTTTAGCCTCTCTTCACAGTTTGCCACACTTTTTCATCTAATGAATGCAAGAAAACTCTCATGCGTACTTTCCAATATGCATAGTTAGTGCTATCAAACAAATGAGGTATAATTAACGATTTTCTTCTATCCATGACAACAGGGGTCAATGGATCACACAACAAAGATTAACCCTAATCAGAGTGTGCCTACTCTTATACCACTTGATAGGCTAAGAATATATTGACCCCTTGTGATAAATTAACTAATTAATTAGCAAAGTTAATCAATTAATTCAATTAACATGAAATATGCGTGGTAGCACAAACAAATCACCAATTAAGTTAATATGCAGCAGAAAATAAAGTTGACATAGTGATTTGTTTACGAATGGGGAAAACCTCCGAGGCAAAACTCCACCGGGTGAATTTAAAGTCAGCACTCCTGAGAATCCACTATTATCACAACAAATGGTTACAAATAAAGGAATTCCAGTACCTTATACCAACCTATAGTTGAACCTTTACCCCAATACACAATTGGACTTGTTTTGTAGTGACTATCTCTCATTTCAATGCACGACTCCCAATATGTGACTAACCAATTGATAAACGGACTCAAGTATGTGACTAACCACCAACTTGAGAAGATGTTGGCTGCAAAGTTCTTCAGTTCATCAACACGATAAAGATCATGAAACTCCTTGGTTACAAATCCCTATAGTGTACAAAAGCAGTAGCTTCTATAAGAGAACGATGAACTAGGGCATATGTCTCTGGTCATAATATGCTTGTGGAAAACCTTTGCATCAAGTTTCACTCACTTGTATTTTATGTGACGGTCCTTAAAATAATCCTTATATATGTTTAGGGTTGTGGGAAAGAAAAGCCTAAATATGTATACACGAATATGTGTGAAATCATATCTGAAAAACCGATTTTCGTAAATCTCAATAGATAGGTTATCTGTCAAGTAGTTGTTGAGCATCGGGCTGAAAGTCCCTTTTAAACCTCGATAGATGCTATCTGTTGAGCTAGCTGTCGAGCTTAAAATCCAGCACTTCTTCACTTGTTTCTTGGATAGATTTGCATGGCTTTAACACATGGACTTGAACTCTTATTCCTTGAAGTATTAAACACATCCTAGATTTACCCAATTATAAGTAAAGTGCATTTTGTCAAAGGATTAGCCAATTCTAGATAACATATGTTCCTAATATGATTCACACATGTCCTAACACTTTACTTTTCTGATTCAATCACCAAAAGTCTAGGTTGAGCTTCCTTTGTTTTTTAATAACTAAATCATCATTTGTGAACATGTGGGTGCAAGGGATTATGCCTCGGCCTTTGGAGTGGGCCATGGCAAAGGGTGAAAAATGGAATCGCCACCTAGATTAGATCTAGGAGCCATACTAGGCATTTAGGGCCAATCACTTACATGCATGGGTCTATATATCAAATTATGGGTCTAGAGTTTGAGTACAGCTTGGAAAGGTGTTAGGCACCTAAGGCTGTTCGGCATGTGAGCTAGCCTCCATTGTGTGTTGCTAGGCCATATTTAGATAAAGAAGTGATTAAAAGAGCTCTAATCCTTAAACCTAAACATACATCATGCACATAAGAAGAATAACACACATAACATGTTAAAGATCACATCACAGTATAAAAGGAAATTGTTTTTTCTGTTTACACCTGTTAAATTGGATTGTTTAACCTAATATATTAGTCGAGTGATTACTTAGGTAAATTATTCAGATCTAGGTTAAACAATAATAAATCATATCATGCACAGAAGCAAAAAAGTAAATAACACCACAATATAATGACCTAGGAAAACCAATGAAACAAACTATTTCAAGTTCCTATTACATTGTTCAGCGACAATAGTGGAGCGGTTGCACAATTCAAAGATCCAAGGAATCACAAGAAAGGAAGGCACATTGAGAGAAAGTATCATATCATTCGAGACATTGTTGCTCATGGAGATGTGGTTGTAGCAAAGATTGATGGTGCAAAGAATCTAGTGGATCCCTTTATCAAAGCCTTGCCCCAAAGGACTTTCGAGTCACATTTGGAGGAGATGAGAGTTAGATTAGTGCACAATAGTCTTTAGGGCAAGTGGGAGAATGTTAGGATGTGTGCCCTTAAATCCTATTGTATAATGCTATGTATGTTATTATGTATAACTTAAGGTTGTGTTTAATAAAGTTGTTTTATTATTATCTAAAATAATGGTGACATGAATATTGAGACATTATCATATAGTCCATGAGATGCATTGTATGTGATTTAGTCACAGAAGACGTAAATCACAAGTTCCTTGTAAACTCAAAATGTGGTTCGTAGTCGGTGATGAAATTAGGCATTTCATCTGCGAAGACTATAACATATCAACTAAGATAATTTGTCTTGATCATGGAAATGGAGATTTCTAGTTGGTATGCTGATATGTTTTAGGAGCTAAAGCATATTGAACTGGACCGCTGTGAGATTTATTCTCCTAACGACTGTCAAATGAATAATAAACTCACAACTTATATTTGCATGAACTCTCAATCCTGAGAGAATAATGGACTTGATCATGAAGTGTAGGTTGTTTTGATATATCAGGAGTGAGATCTATAGTTACGGTCAAAACCTTAGTATGTTGGGCAACCACATTTATTGTTGATGGAACATATATTCTCAAGATAAAATTCATAATCTCTTAACGGAGATACAAGATATTTCTTTGAGATAAGTTTAATGGGTTTGTTATTCAGAGAGTTAGGCCTAACCACTTTAGTAAGTAGTTACTAAAGTATATATTCATGGAATTGGATTTCATAAATATATAATGAATAACCTTAAAAGATTAAACCGGGTACTCAAGGATAAGATGTAGTAATTTACAAAGTGACAGTCTACATTCATGACTTTGTTTTACTACGAATATTTTATGAAGGGGTTGCATGTACAATAAATTCTTGGGATATAATTTATAGATAAGGCCTAGAGTGCAACAATATTTATATAGTGGTATTAAATATAGTTAATGGTAACTTTAGACTTGTCAAGAGTTGACAGAAAAGCCCAAGGCCCATTGGAGCTAGCGTCTTATTGGTCCCTTTTGGTCCCACTCCAAGCCACACACTTAAGCCCAATTGGAAAGGCCCAAAAGGCCAGCCCAATTAGATAGTCAGTTAGATACAAAGAAGAAACAAACAAAATTTTCTGTAGAGAATTGTAAGAACACTATTGCGAAGTGGTGTGAAGAAGTGTTAGACACTTTGACATTCTCCCTTTGGAACTGATTGAGAGACCACACATCTTGGGCATTAGTGGAATTAGAATGAAGATTGAAAGTGTTCCCAAGTGCATCTGATATTCGGTTTTGAAATTCATCGCTCCAAGGTACACACTCTTGTTCTTAAATTTTGAAACTTATGTAGTGCATGTTAACATTTATGAATGAAGTAGATCCGTTGTTTTTCCACTGCGCACATGCATATTTCCTTCATGTCATACTTAATATCATACATAGCATCATACAATAGGATTTAAGGGCACTAATCCTAACAATCTCTCACTTGCCCTAAAAACTATTATGCAGTAATCTAACTCTCATTCCCTCCAAATATAACTCGAAAGTCCTTTGAGGCAAGGCTTTGGTAAAAGGATCTGCTAGATTATTTGCACTTTCAATCTTTGCTACTACTACATCTCCACAAGCAACAATGTCTCGAATGATGTGGTACTTTCTCTCAATATGCTTTCCTTTCTTGTGATTCCTTGGATCCTTGGATTGTGAAACTGCTTCACTATTGTCTCAAAACAATATGATAGGAACTTGCTCTATTGTCATAACACCAAGATCAAAAAGGAATTTCTTGAGCCAAACAACTTCCTCTGTCATTTCATAAGCAGCAACATATTCAACTTCCATGGTAGAGTCAGAAATACAAGATTGCTTAACACTCCTCCAACTTATGGCTCCACCTCCCAAGGTGAACGCAGAACTTGAAGTGGACTTTCTGAAATCAAGATCTGATTGAAAATCTAAATTTTTATAGCCAATGGGAATCAAATCATCACTATGGTAATCAAGCATATAATTTCTCGTTCTCTGTATATACTTGAGAATATGCTTTATAGCTTGCCAATGTTTTGGTCCTAGATTTGATTGATATCGGTTGACGATGCCAACTGAATAACAGATATCTGGTCTAGTACATAGCATGGCATACATGAGACTTCCCACTGCAGAAGCATAAGGAATTTGTCTCATCATATTTACTTCCTTAAGAGTCTTAGGTCTTTGGTCATCAAACAGAGGAACTCCATGTCTGAAAGGAAGCAACCCTTTTCTTGGAGTTTTACATGCTAAACCGTTCTAGAACCTTATCTATATATCCAGTTTGTGATAAGCCTAACATCTTATTTTTACGATCTCGCCAAAGTTTGATCCCTAAAATAAAGTTAGCCTCACCCAAGTCCTTCATATCAAATTGGCTTGACAACCAAACCTTTACTGATGACATTACCCCAACATCATTTCCAATGAGTAGAATATCATTAACATAAAGCAATAGGAACATTACTACTTTGTCCCGATGTCTTTTGTACACACATGGTTCATCAAGATTTTGTTCAAAATCAAATGACTTAATTGCTTGATCAAATCTGATGTTCCATGACCTAGATGCTTGCTTAAGTCCATAAATAAATCTTTTCAACTTGCATACCATATGCTCTTGGTTTTTTGCTATGAAACCTTCTGGTTGCATTATATAGATTTCTTCATCAAGATTGCCATTAAGGAATGCAGTCGACATCCATTTGCCAAATCTTATAATCATAATGAGCAGCACTGGATAAGAAAATTCTGATAGATTTAAGTATGGCTACTGGTAAAAAAGTTTCATCATAGTCAATACCTTCTTTTTGTGTATACCCTTTCACTAGTCTTCCTTTAAAGGTTTCAACCTTTCCATCTATCTCTCTCTTTCTCTTGTAGACCCATTTGCAACCAACAGGTTTAATGCCGTTAGGCGCCTCTACAAGATTCCAAACTTGATTGGAATACATAGAATCTAATTCAGATTTCATAGCTTTGACCCAATGATGTGCATCTATATCATTAACTGCCTCCTCATAAGTGTAGGGATCCGATTCAGCCTCTTCTGAGATAGCTTCATAAGTTTCTCCAAACCAATAAATCTTATAGGAGGCCGAACAATTCTCCCACTACGACGAGGCACGTGTGTACTAGTTATCTCATGAGTAATATCTTGTGGTGTATCTAATACAGCCACATCATCCTTAGTTTCATCCGTTGGTTGTTCAACTAGAGGTTCATTCATTTTAGCCAAAACAACTCTACTTCTAGGAGTATAATCATTCATATAATCATTCATATAGTCATTTTCCAAGAATTTGGCATTTGTGATAACAAACACTTTGTTATCCTTATGACTATAAAATAAACCTCCAACAGTTCCTTTTGGATACCCTACAAAGAATACCACTTCTGTTTTAGACTATAACTTATCAGACTTTCCTTTCAACACATGTGCTGGACAACCTCAAATATGGAGATGTCTCATATTAGGCTTATGCCTAGTCCACAACTCTATAGGTGTTTTAGGAACAGATTTCGAAAGTACTAAATTCGGAAGATACATTGCAGTATTTAAGGCATATCCTCAAAAGAAAATTGGTAGAGTCGAATAACTCAACATGAATCTAACCATATCTAAAAGAGTCTTATTCCTTCTTTCTGCTACACCATTTTGTTGTGGAGTTCTAGGTGCAGCCAATTGCGCGCCTGCTGCCTTCCTTGGATGTGGTAGCCGTTTCTCAGGCTCCCTCTCCGGAATCGAACCCTAATTCTCCGTCACCCGTCACCACTATAGTAGGCCACTATCCTACCATCGAAAGTTGATAGGGCAGAAATTTAAATGATGCGTCGCCGG
>NC_134020.1:16701750-16709250 GCF_040712315.1 Castanea sativa
CATTTTGCATTCTCGTCAAATTCCCCCACACTTAACTTTTGCTCGTCCTCAGGCAAAACTCAAATTCACTTTCCCAAAAACACCAAGCTTGCAACGCCATCAGCAAAGAACAACCAAGCTTTTCAAAACTCATAACATATCATAACAAACATTCTTAAACAACTTACAATTACTTAGTAAGCATTTTCACTTAAAGATGTGTTAAGGACATATTTTATGTAATTGGCTAATCCTTTGACAAAACGCACTTTACTTGTAATTGGGTAGATCTAGGATGGGTTTAGTACTTCAAGAAACATATTGTTTAAGTCTAGTATTAAAGCCATGAAGATTAGATCAAGAAACAAGTGAAGAGAAGCTGTTCATTAAAGCTTGACAGATAGCTCGACAACTGCCAATAGATTCCTATCTATCGAGGTTTAATGAGTCTCAATAGCTCTCGACAGATAGTTATCTATCGAGGTCTCGATAGCTGTTGACAAGTAGCTATCTATCGAGAATTATGAAATCAGAATTTTCAGAGTTGATTTTCGGCCCATGCTGACATGTATGTGTAGGGTTTCTTTTCTCACAACCCTAGACATATATAACGCTTATTTTAAAGGTTGTCACATAAGAGAATACAAGGAGAACACATGCAAAAGGTGATTGATGCCTTATTCTCTCTGAAAGAAGCTACTGCATCTTTATGCCTTAGGGTTTTGTAACCAAGTGCTTCTTGATCTTCATTGTTGATAAAGTAAAAAACTTTGTAGCCAACATTCTTCTTCCTCAAGTTGATGAATGAATCACATACTGGGATTCGTGCAAAAGAGTTAGTCACGTACTGGGATCCATGCATCAAAAGGGTGACGTTTATATATTGAAGAGTTTAGAGGTTCTAAAGTGATAGAAGATTTCTGTTTTAATTTCATCTATGGGGATTGTAGAATCTAAGGACAAAGGTTTTGTACTAGATCTAAAACTTTTCTTTACTATATTGAATTGCTTTTCGGAAGGGTTTCCCCCAGGTTTTTTACTGTGAAACTAGTTTGTTTCGTTGGTTTTCCTAGCTCATCATATCTTGTCTTATTTAATTTTTCGTTTTGCATGATATTGACGTGATATTGATGTTAGTTTGTTTTAACAAGGTTTATTCATAATCAATCTAATTAACAACTTGTGTTTAAATCTTGTTAATTCTATCAACCGGTGTCTAAATTTCCCAACAAGATGGAGTAAACTAAATACGTAGACCCCCATGGAAATAAACTCTCGACTCTCATGTGTTTGAAGGGTATGTGTTTCGCTCAAATTCATTCCAATGGAAATGATCTACCATAGGCTTGCATATCTTCTCATTCTCCACCACTAGGATCACATGCATAACACGAATCATAAGGACTTTTCAAGGGTTGTAACGAAGTTTAGGATCAAGGTGAGAAATATTTGGGAACGTAGCTCAAAAGCCATCAATCTCTCTAATTCTTAAGGCTGCTACTAGATTAAACCTTTAGAGCTTGATAGACAAAAATTTGTTCTGTTTAGACCCCTTTTAAACAAATTAGTTTAACCTAATGAATTAGTCAAGTAGTTACGTAGGTTAATTATGAAATCTAGGTTAAACACATGCAATCATATTACTTTGTGTAGAAAAGTGAAGAAGACAGTAATATGATGACCTAGGAAAACCAATGAAACCAATCATTTCAAGGTAAAAAACTTGGGGAGGATTTAACCTAGCTATCCTCAAGTTAAACAAATCCACTATAATATAATGGAAGTTTACAATAGATTTAAACCTTAAATCTGAAGCTACCTCTTGTAGAACTTACTAACACGACGACGTATAACTCAGACTCCATGGACTGGTCTATCTTGAATTTGCTGAACACAAACTCCCACATTTGTGACTTTGAGATCCAACTCAAAAATTTCAGATCACCATCAGTAGTAGATCTTTATGCAGCAACTAGTTTCCACTAGTTCTTGATTGTAAATCTTGTCTCGGTAAATGCTTGTTGAGTTAGAAGGTACAGAAACATCACAAATCTCACAGGAGTAACTCACAAGTCTTCCATGGGCTTCTAAAATGTAATTAGAGTTTTCCTTTTATACCTAGTAGTGTTGGACTGAAACCCTAGATGTTTTTGCGAGCTTAGGCTTGATTTAAAATCTGTAGAATACGACTTTCGATCGGTCGAACCTATCTTTCGATCAGTAGAGCTTCACAGTAGCTTGCTTCTTCTTTCTGCATCTTGACTGTTCTTGAAATTTCACTTGAACAATCTTGAGCAATGTCTAATACCTAATCTAGACATGTTTTTGTTCTGAGTTTGCCAACTTACATAAATTAAGAATCTAAACATTTAATCCTAAATATTTAGACCCTAACAATTTCCCCTTTTGGCAATCTATGGCAAAACACACATAAACGTGAATTGCTTAATCAAAATTCAAAAATTAGCCCAAATACAATATGTTGCCCTAATACAATTCAATCACAATCTACTATCTATAAGTTGCTAAAATCAGCAGCAGCTGATAAAAATATTAACCTATAAATTCCTAAAACACTAAAAACAAAACATAAACGCATATGTGGAAAATACAGTATAAACCAAAAATTGAAAATTGAACTTGAAATCACAAAACATAAATAAGAATCAGATATCAAATGAAAAACATAATCAATACCATCAATATCATCAATGTATTAACAAAACAAATCATGTTTGTGAAACAAGAACAAAAAATAAAAACAAATATACATTAAAAAAAAATGAAAAACACTTGTATTCTCCCCATATCTACAAAAGTTACAAAATCTGCTCTCCCCCTAAGTACAAGAGCTCTCACTATCTACTCCTCCTTTTGGTTATGTATTTCCAAAGGCAAACATCAAGGATCAGAGGGTGGAGGAGGAGGAAAAACACTCCTATACTCAGAAAAATCTGCTCTCAAAGTAGCAACCTCAAAAATAAGCTCATCCAAAAGTTGTCCATGAGCTGCTTATGTCTTCATAAAATCTCCATCATAACATGAAGAGAGAAAGAAGGAGGAATAGTAGGTTCAGCATCTCCATTATCAACATCTACCTCATCAACATCATCCTCAACAACAGCAACCTCAGAAATAAGTTCATCCAAAAGTTGTCCATGAGCTACTTATGTCGTCATAAAATCTCTATCATAGCATGAAGAGAGAAAGAAGGAGGAATAGTAGGTTCAACATCTCCATTATCAATATCTACCTCATCAACATCATCCTCAGCAACAGCAATTGTAGGATCAAAAGGAATATCCTTAGGAAGCATATCTCCAGCAATAGACTCTACTCTTGGTCTCTTTGACGAACCAACACTTGGCTCAACAATCTGCTTTTGTGAACTCCGTTGCCTAGGAAAGGTGACTCCTATAGGGGTAGTGATATGGATTAGCCCTAGGGAAGGAAAGTTTTCTAACTCTAAGAAGTTTAGAATCTTAAGGATAAAGACTGGAAAGTATAGACTTTGTTTCCTAGATTTGCTCTTATGCAACTCCACAATGATTTGAATGAAAAGAAAAGGGAAACAAATGGAACCATCAGTGATGAGGGCATATAAAAAAGACACACCTATCTATAGGAATAGTTTGCACATGAGAGATAGGAAATATGTTGTGACATGCTATCCCAAAGAGAATATAATTAAGCTCAGTTAACTCATGAGAATTAAGTCTTGGTTCAGCTCCCTAAGTGACAATTCTTCCATAAAGAAGTGTCATGACATCATCAATAGGAGGAGTCTCAGTGTATGGATAGGTAGGTCTACGAACAAGAGGCACACAAAGAGTTTTAGATATTATTTTCTTAGTTATCTGAAATTCTTCATCTCGAATCCAAGCAGTCAAATAATGATCATCGGATGAGTCAAAATGAGTAGAGAGATTTGAATAGAATTCCCTAATCAAAGCAGGAGGAGGAGGTACAAGGTCAAAACACAAAGGCAACCATTTCCTAGACTCTAGATTTTGAAACACAAAATGATCTAACTCATCTAGATTGACATGTCTCTCACCCCAAATAGACTTATACTTAGCCAAGGAATCAAATTTTTGAAAGTTTTGAAAAACATGAAACCTATTTTGGTCAAAGACCTCAACTGGTTTAGAAGAGGACCCAGAGACTCTTTTAGATATGGATTTAACCTTCCTAGCACTCTTAGGAGCCATGACTAAGATCTAAAGAGAGAGGAAACACAAAACTAAACACAAAAACCAAGGGAATATTGCATTAGAGAGAGATTAAACATAGTATATATGCAATCTTCAAAATCTACATGATGCATGATGCATAAACACAAATAATGCATGAACGCATTAAAATGTTCAATTTTCTCATAATTCTGAAAAATTGACCCAAAAATTCAAGTTTTATGAAAAATGCCCAATTTTTTAAGAGAAAAAACCCTAATTTCTCTTCAAATTGAAAAACTAATTATCACAACAAGTGTAAAAAAGTTATAAACAATCAATCAATCAATAACAATGATCAATTCTACCAACCCAATTGGACAAAATATCAAATTTCCTCAAGAACACATGAACCATAATTTTGAAAATTTTCATAAATCATGAAAATTTTAAATTAAAGCATAGAATTCATGTGAACAATAGGCATGCACAAAAACCCATTAACAATTTCAAATCTAAACACCCAAAATCAGCAAAAACCCTAAATTATTTGAGTTCAAAATTTTTGGAGAAAATGACAAATTTATGCATGTATGTATGTAATTTGAATGAAAAGAAAGGGTAAAAGAATCTTACTTGATATGAGAGAGAAAACCTTTGAAGGTTTAACTCGGAAAAAGACAAAAAAAATATAAGAAAAAGGAATCGAGAGCAATCGAAGAGTAAGAACAAAACTAATCTGTCAAACCCTTGAAAAATTAAAATTTTGATTTGATGGGTTGAGAGGAATCAAGCAGCAATTAAAGGGATAATTAAACAGATTTCGACTGATCAAGTAGGAATCGAATAGGGATCGAAAGAGGCAGTGAGTTTTGGCCTAAAATTCAAAAATTTCAATTGGTCGAGAATCAACTTCAATCAATCGAAAACTTGAAAAACTGGAATTTTGAAAACCTTGAAAAGTTTTGCAGAAAAAAAAATGAAAACCAATTTTCATGATATGAAATGCATACACATGATTCCAAAAGTTTTCAAAAACATATTCCACTCGAGTTTTTAGAAATTTTCTCTTCAAATTCTACCCAACCCAAAGAAAAAGTATTAAACATCATACAATGAGTAATTTCAGATGGCCATATTAGCCAACACAGAATCATATGTACTAAATTTAGCATAGATTTGCATGTAGTGTGTGCAACTAGTAAATGTACAAAGTACCAAAAAGGTGATATGTAGATAGCAATCAAACAAATTTTCTACATCATCAATCACATTGGTTTGAAAGTGACTATCACCTAAAGAGTTACATCATATAACTCTCACATCTTCTAGAAAACACGGTTGCAATCATGTAAATGCATTTTGTTTCTTTTTGCTTTTTTCTTTTTAAATTTTTTATTTGTTTTTCTTTTGAGAACAATCAAAGATATCATGCATGGGCATATAGAAGATAGAAAAGAAAATACCCTTGTTACGTTTTTTTTTTTTATTCTTTTCAACGCCTCGTTTTATCCTGATGCACAAGTGCTATACCTTACAAAGCACAAGGCACACAATCATGAAATGCAATTTCATTGGCCAACCTTAATTACACACTTAGTAGTGTACAATACCATTTTTTTTTTGAATTTTTTTATTTAAAAAAAAAAAGTTAAAAACATCCTAATCAACCCTAGAATGAAATGCATGAATGTAATGCTGAAAATAAAATCCTAAATAAAAACATTTTGTCCAAAAGATTGAGAGATAAATCACGAGGATCATGTTAGACAGACTCATTGAAGTTGAGTCTTTTGCATCCACACTCTCTTAGATGCAGACTTAGAGTGGGAGTTCTAGACATATGAGTTTTCTGATCAACTCTAGTATTGGCATAGAGGCTAAGAACCTTTACCAATTCATGGAAAAGAGTCATGAGATCTTGTGCTTTTGGCACAAACAATTTTTTTTTTGGTTGCTTGCTTGGTAGCTTGCAACTTGAAGCAGTTTCAGCGAGTATGCTCCACTCCACCACAGAAGTGACAAAACCATTGAGGCTTGTTTTGTTTCTTCCCTACAAGATGAGTAAGTTTCTTGGGTTTGGTGTCACTAAGATCTACACTAATTCTCCAAGTGGCTAGGACCTCTTCCTTAGGTACCCTAATATCTAATTTAGGCATGGATATCATAGGAACAAACATAGTGGGAGCCACCTTAGAAGATAAACCACTTCCAACAAACCCTAACCCTGTCTTATTAAATGCAGATTTTTGAACATTCAACATGTTATCAAGTTTAAAAGTAGAAGTTCTATCAAGTTGTTCTCTAGCAACAAGTAATTCAAATTCTAAAATTTTAACTTTTTCAATCAAAGACATATTCTCAATCATAACAGTAGTTATAAATTCATTGGCATCAAACAGTTTGACCAAAAAAAAAATTCTTTTCATGTTCAAGAGTGCCTATCTTTTTCAATCCTAGGTCAACATTCATGGCATCTTTGGCTGCAAGATTGCAAATTTTGTTATATGCCTCTTGCAAGTCAACATTCTCAGAAAGTTTCCCATCAGAAAGGTTCTCCTCAACAATCATAGTTTCACCTACTACAATTGTAGCAGTGAAAACCATGATTTTCCTTCTCATCACTTTCAGACTTGTGATCGGATACTTCACCATCACTAAGAGTAATAGCCACAGCTTCACCCTTTGACCGCAAATATGTGGGACATTCAGACATAAGACAACCATAACCTTGACAACCAAAACAATGTTGGCCTAAAGAATTGTTAGAAGATTGAATAACTTTATCTTTTGATTTTTTAGATACATTATTTTTGGTTCTTTCATTATTCTTCGCATTCTTAGAGTCAGCATTATTTCGATTTCTTGCCATTCTATTATTTTTTCTTAGAAAAATTCTAAAGTTCTTGGCAAGATAAACAATCTTAGAAGAAGTGATCTCATCATCAAAACCACAATCATCTATATCATCTATAGACTTCAAAGTCATAGATTTGGACTTGTTAGACTTGGATAAGTCAAACTCATAGGATTGAAGGGATCCTACAAGTTCATCAACAGGGATGGTGTCAACATCCTTGCTTTCAGTTATGGCAGTGATTTTGGGTCTAAAAGTTTCTAATAAAGATCTAAGGATCTTACTAATTATCTTAGGTTGATCATATACTTCACCCAAATTAAAAGCTGAGTTTACTATGTCATTCAGTTTGGCATGGAACTCATCAAAAGTTTCATCATCTACCATTCTAATGCTCTCAAACCTAGAGGTTAACTGTTGTGGTTTGTTAATTTTCACAGTCTTAGTGTCTTCATGCACAATTTGGAGGATATTCCAAGAAGTGTGGGCAAC